>NW_009232945.1:0-5248 GCF_000690835.1 Fulmarus glacialis
ATATATATATATATAAAAAAAAGCAGGAGGTGAAAGAATTCTGTAGCTCTTGTCTTAAAGGCTTTTGTTTTACTTCCCTCATATTCCCAGGGATAATAATGACAGAGGCTGAGTGACAACATATTACCCGTGGTAGTAGATCGAGCCTCCAACTAGTGAAGACTACCGCGTGTTTCGTATGTGCCTGGTCACTGCAGAGTGGAGGCTTTGGGCGTGAGAGGAATGAGGTGGGGAGCAGTGGTAGCAGCTGTGTGCAGTGGGCTGCCTCGACCCAGTGGTAGAAGAGCTATCCAAGGTGAAGTTTAGCTGAGTCTGAATTTGCAAAGCGTCCCTTTGGATAAACTGGAGCAACCAGCAGGGCCAGTGTACCACTACAGCTGTTATGGAACACAGAACAGTTGAAGAAAAAGAAAGAAAAAGCAAACCAAAACAATCTAAGGAGTTGGTTGGAACCTTTCACATATTTCTTGCCTTCTGCTCCTGTCTCAAGACCTACATAGAGATTTTGATTGCTGGTGTTACTGTCTGTTCATCAAGTGGGCAACACAGCACTCTCCCCAGTTTAGTAGAAGAATTGGTGAAAAAAATCCACATGGTCATATTGAATTTCCTACATAGATTCTTCTAGAAGCTATCAATTATACCTCTGGAAATGAACTTAAGTCTTGGGGTTTTTTTATTTTATCCCTTCATGTTCCTCTCTTTCTCCCAGATTGTATTTACTTGCTTATTTCTCTCTCTCCAGTGTGATTCTGTGTCTTGCTCAGAGAATGCAGGTAACTCATAGAAAATAGGCACTTTATGGCAATTCCAGTGTTTTACAGTTTTTTGAAGTCATTTTCTGTTAGTAATTTAATTTCAAGTTTTCTGTTTAAGTGGCTGCTGACAGGCTTATGTGGGGGAGGGATGGGAGCTGTCAGTGGACGAGCTGCTAAGTTTCCAGTGGCTTTGAGCTTCTTTCCCAATGCTAGGGAGCAGGGCTTTGAAGAAAAATTGTTCCTATTCAGCTATGTTTTACAGTCTGAATATTCAAAGGATAAGAAGCGCTTGTTATCATGTGAAAATTGTGAAATGTATCACTTTAGGTAAGCTTTTAATTGCATTTGGTTTTCTGAGCGTAGTGCTGAAGGCAGCCGTGTTGTTGAGGACTCTTCTAGTCAACAAGTGGTATGGTAGCGCCATGGGCATGAGACACCAGAGCCATTTCCAGGCTGAGTAAAGGCTTAAGTACCAGAAATGGAAAACTGCTAATTGTATAAAATATTTATTGATAAGTATCTGCTGCTTCTTTTCTCTGAATGATTCATTTTAAAGGCACAATACGAGCAAGGCTATGCTACTATGTAAATATTTTCTTATTCAATAACTCCTCTGGAGGAGCTGGAATGATGGCAATGGTGAGAGGGAAATTCTCAGGAGAGATCTTTTCCTGGACACATCTGCAATGTCTTGAATATACCCATTCCACAGGCTGACAGCTGCAAGCACCAGGCACAAAGTGCTCCACAGAGCAGTGCATTTAACAGTTTACTTTGGGGGATAGTGTTAATAAGTGAATGATCATTTTACCTTCAAATCGTAACTTTGTATTGAGAGCTCCCAAACGATACTTTGATATAGCTGAATGTCTTTAGAAGGTTTTATTAGCTTCTTAAGTAATTAGAAACTGAAAACATAAAAGTAACAGGTATGACCTATGAAGGTAGTCTTCAGTTGTTCTGTATTCAGTCCGGCCTACTGAAGGAGGGATTTTTCTTAAGACCTGAAATACCCCCAAAATGCAAAATATTTGGTTAATATGCAAAGAGTCAACAGATAACTGATGCCCAGGACGTAGACATTTGGAGCCTATTTTGGTAATGGTGATGTAGGAAAGCTCTAGTTTGAGCATTAATTTCTTGGAGTTTTTAAGATGTTAGCCAAAGTTGCATCTTTCTCACAGAAGAAGGGGAGGCATTGGAAGAAACTTACTTCCTTCTCTAGAAGAAAGGGAAAAAACCTGTTTGTGGAGTATGTTGTTATATCCGAGGTTCCTTACCCAGCAGGCCACACTCACCTAACAATATCTTCTTGTTTTACCTAGTTTTTTCCCCATCTTTAGTTTTCTTGGAGACCGTTTACAAGCAATGCGTAAGAAATAGGCTGTTCTTCAATTACCACATTCAGTATTACTGGTGTCCTCGGCCTCTAGAAAATCTTAGGGTTACAATTCAGGCACTGAATGAAAAGGAGACCTGATTCAAACAGGAGGTTTTTTGAAATGCAGTGAGCTGGGGGGATTTTTCTCCAGTCTGAAAAAGCAGATGAACCCTCTACTCACTGCTCTGATCAGCACCAGTGCTGAGTGCTTGGGTACTTTTGCTTCCTTTTGAAGACAAGGGAGTAAACTTGTCACCCTGCACCTTGCAGGTGGCTTTCCCTTAACAAAATCTGTCCCCACAGTCAAAAGGAGATACTTAAAAGACCCTAATTCTGCTGAGACAATCAGGCAAAAATTTCAAGAAGCAACACTGATCTATGCAAACCTTTTGCAAGGTTTGATGCCCAACCTTAAATGTTTGAATCCACATTTAAAACTGCAAGATTTTCATCCACATCGGTGGATCCAGGACCAGAATTACCACCAGTGGAGCTTTTCCATGTTAGCAGTTTAAAGTCGCATCAGAGCAATATTCCAACAAGCCCTGCATCTACCAACAGGGGAGGATTCTGCCTAACTTCACACTACCTTAAAAATAAAATTGGCCCCGCATTTCGAAGCAGCAATCCTTTTGTTCAAGATGAATTTCTGAATAATTGCAGTTCTGATATCAATCAATTCTTCTTTTATTATTTCACATATCAGAAAGATTTGGATTCTCCAGTTTTGCCTTTTTGTTTTACACCCTCATGGACTCAGAATTCACCTTGCTTGATATAGCACCGGCACCCACAGATTGCGCCAGCACCCATAGTAGCAACATGGGGAAAAGAGCGTGTAAGAACTGCAGTGGACATGGTCTGGCTCTTACCAAAACAGACTGCCAAAATGTCAAAGACATGGTCGGCTGATCTGTTTCCCTGCTGCCTCCCCTCTCCACTGTGGCTGTAAACCACCTGGGTGATTCAGAGACACCAGATGAGAAACGGGTCCTGTTAATTTCAATGAGACTTTGACTCCTGTATGACATTAAGCAGTTAAGCTTTTCTGAATTGAGATATATGTCTTCCTGCCTTCTCAGGTCATGGGGACAAAATGGTGATTCTTTACTTCCCAAGAGCATTCTTAATGATTTCTGAAGTTAATTCTTAATGATTTTTCTCTTAACTTACAAATGATGGCACAGATCACGTGCTGGGTAAAACATAGTTATGTATGCTGATACCTAGAAGGTGAGGAGATTTTGAGACTTATGCTTCTCTCTATCTTAAAAATACTTGTTTGCATAAACTTTGTTTTTATGCCGAGCAGATATATTACTGTGGACACACAACTGGCTGTTAGCTGGTATCAGAAAGAGAAAAACCACAGTCGTTTTAATGCTGACAGTTTTGTCAATATTAGAAGAAACAGATGGGTTGGAATAGAAAAGATGAGAAGGGGGGAAAATTTGAGTCTTCCAGTTAGTAGTTAGATCAGATCCAAAAGAGAAGAGAAAAGATCCATTGTGCATTTTGAGCATTAAGTTTTACTTTTCCTTGATGTATAAAACATCAGCTGGTTTCAGTCCAGTATCAGAATGCTTACACAATAAGACAGTTTTAATTGGTCATTTCAGTTTAAATTGGCTAGAGTTATAATGTTAATTGCATTGTTTTCCCTTTGCAGGGACCTCAGGGGCCTTCAGGACAAAAGGTATAGTATAAACAACAATACTGTGAAAGTGATTATACCTCCAGGTGCCAAATTGCGAGCAGAAAAGGTGAATGGAATTAGCTACTGTACACCGCACTGAACCAGTTAGTTTAAGCTCTGAATTTTGTTTTTGCAAAATGCAGCCATATAATGTGAGACATCAGATTTCTCATTTCCCCCGTCATAGGAAGTTCAAGCAATGCAGAGCAGACTGTTTTCAATCTGTCTGTTTAACTTTCAGGTGAAAAGGTCACTATAATTTTTTTATTCATGCACTGGTACAACTAGGAAACCAAAGTTAAAACGTTGTGAAAGGTGGGGAGATAGAGTTTCTGATTAAATGCACGTCCTTACTCAAGTAGATCAGTGCCATATGACTAAAAAATTGAGCAGGAGAAACAAAGGACATAGGTGTTGCTGATAAATGGTGCTTGGTTGGCTGTGTTCAGGTGGTCTGCCGGTGTCTTCCTGTTCCTTTGGTAACCCAAGCCCTGACTTCCTGGGAATGCTTTCAGCATTATTTACACTCATTAAAGCTGACTGCCTCAATTTGATGGAGTGAGCTTAGGATTTATGGAATTACACCATTAAAACAGTCCTAGATAATCAGCAATAACAGCTTGTAAGTGGCACGTTTCCAGCATGTCGCCCACACACCACCAAAGCAAGTAATTTTCTAGTTGATTTCAAAAGATTAAAAAGTTGTATGGAAGATATTTAATAAAACAGGCTTAATTTGCATAAAGAAAAAAAGAAAGGGGAAAGGAATGAGTTGTATTAACATATGTGAGAAGGATGCCACCTCTGTGTTTTTTCTTCTGAGATAGTATTCTTTAAGGTGAAGGTTTGCTTGCATCCGTTCAAATGGAGCTTTTGGAACAAAAGAAAGAAAAACCTGCTGATGTGTAAAAATGTAATCCCAAAGCATATAAATTGGTGGAAATTTGTCAGCTGTGAGCTGTACAGAGTTTGCAGGCTGAAGGAGAGGACTACTCTTCATGTTTGGCAATGCAGGAATGTGACATTGTAAGGCCGTACTGATGTCTAAGTTGCCATTATAAAATTATACCCCAAGGCTCGGGGAGGAGGGTATTTTACATGTACAGCATCAGCAAAAGCCATGCGCTGATGAGCTTTTGCATATCTGATAAACTTTTACTTGGCATGATAGAATCAGCTTTATTTACACGTTTTAACATCCTGTGTCTCATAAGAAAAATCAGCAGCTATAGAAGACGGTTACTGAGAGGAGGAACTGTTAGGAATAAGATAGTTTATTGAGGCTGATGGTTTAATGCCCTCCTGAGATTTGCCTTCTAGTTTTCTGGAAAAATTATACAAAGATGTGAAAATGTTCACTAGGGCCTCTTTGCAGTGGCTAGCAATCGTGTCCATGCATCCAGCAAAAAGAGG
>NW_009232945.1:5258-46649 GCF_000690835.1 Fulmarus glacialis
GAATGCCAGAGTGGAAGCTTTGGGAGTAAGGGGAGAGCATTCTGGGTCATGGAGATATGCTGGGATGCCAGTGTATTATTTCCTACTGATTTGCAGCTCTGCTATGAGCTGGAGCCTCCTGGGCATTCAAATGTCGGAGTTTTTTTGAGGGCCTCATGGGTTGCTTCCTTTTCTTGTTTCACAGGATTTCTCAATTCTATTCATTGACAAACATGTGCATCCATTTTGGATGCATTCCCTTTGGGTGTTGGTATCCTTTGACTAAACCATTTCTAGTGAAACCCTAACCAATATGAATAGAGGGGGAAATGTCATGCACTGATTCTTGGGACACAGAGAAAGCAGGGCATGAAGGGATTCTCGGCGTGCTTATTTGTTTTAAGGGTTCTGGGAAACTGCACATTTCACTGTTGACAAAGCCTCTGCCTTTCCCAGTCCCCTGGCCTCTTTTTAGGGTGCCAGCCTTTCAAATAGCTATCACGTTTTTGTATCCTGTTAAGGAGATTATAAATGAAAAATAAAAATAATGCTTTCGGTTTCCTTGCTGAGCAACAACATTATTATATAAAAAGAGGAGAATGCTGTGTAAGCCCATGCAGTTTTCTCGCTTTCCTCATACCTCAGGTTTTCACTGAACATTCGTACCAACAGTCGCACAAGTTCCTTCAAAAAAATAGTCCATCATACAGAAACTTACAGTGTGAGAGCTTTGTAAAAAGATCCCTCTGATGTCACAAGTCAATGCTGATATTTTGCTTTCCTTCTTTGTCTGCTCCTTGTCTTTGGCCTGTGTTGGCTTTTAAATTTTGATTGCAGTAATACTGATGCAATTTAAAAGGGTATCTGACAGGCTGAATTGTTGCAGATTATCTCATAAAAGCCTTAAAATAGATTGGTGCTACCAGTTATTGCGCTTGAAGTATCCCTCTTGAAGCATTAGTGGTTTTGTTCAGGTGCTATGTTCACTTGTGTAGGATCAGTCTCAAAATTTATTGAGAGCATTAAATGGAATTGTATTTTAATTCTTACATTTCTTGTGAAGCATCCACAACATTACAAACCATCAGCTTGAAGCTTGTTTCTGGAAGAGGCCATGCAGTGGGACAGTCATTAAAATGTACAACATGAGAACATGTCTAATTAGTACAAAATGTCAACTGAAAAGAGAGCTCAGCTTGGATAAAAATTAGTTTTTGAAAAATTTATTGCAGTTACAATAAGCAAGCATTCACCATCATTTCTAAGTACAGTATTAAGAGATGAAAGGTTTCACGACCTGTTTAATTTGCTAAACACTGGCGTCTGTTTCCCACCAGGGTTCTGTCGGAGTGCCTGGTGTTCCAGGGAGAGACGGACAAGTGGTGAGTTCACTGACTTTGTCAGCACTGCCATTATTTATGTAGTTGATTAAAGCTACTTAGGCCTTGTTCACATAAGCAATATGCAACCTTACATCCAGAGCTGTGGTTTCAAATTGGCTTCATGGAAAAGACTGTACAATCTGGTTTGTGCTCTGAAGTAATTTTTTTTAGTTTTACTCGAACAGGCAGCAAATGTAATTAATTAAGCTGGAAGTCTGATGTTCAGATTTGATGATGACTGGTGGGTTCCAGAGAGAAATGCGTATTAGTGGTGTGCAACTTTAGACCGTATATTTACAAACTAAGTTTTTCTGCAGGTTTTTCTTTTACTTTTTGTTAACTCAGTCCCGTGATACAAACACTTATGTTGATACTAGGTATTTATACAGTGCCAATACATTGTTAATACAACCTATAAGTAGAGAATAAAAAGAGGCTGGAAACACAGGTGAAGAATAATGTGAAATCGAAGCTGGGGACGAAAATGCAGAGAAATAAATCAAACAGAAATATTCTTGAACACAACCAGGAGGAAATGCTAACTCAGACAAGTCAGTGTCATCTTTCAGTGCCACCAGCAAGTTAACACTTAGTTCAGAGCAGCCCTCCATAAGGAGGGGTCGCAATAAAGCAGCAGGGCTGTTTCACAGCATTGCTAAGGTTGGTTGGCAAATCTGGGTGGTGAAGTTTAAATAATATCCCTCCCTGACTGTAAACAGTATTATCCATCTGTTGTTCCCATAAGCACTATCATTCCTAGTGAACTTTAAAAGCGCTTGCAGGGGATACCAAAAGGAAAATGTATGATATAAGTTGTTCGCCACGTTTAAGCAGCAATAAGTGGTAGCACATAACACATATTATACAATTCCTTCTTCAGCCTCCCTCCCCAAAAGCCCTAGGAATAAAAGTGCTAAGATGTTTCAAATAATTTAATTTTAATTCCTCTTTCCTGACAAAAAGGATGTATTGTTTCTAATAGCATAATATACGGTATTACACCTGTGTTTTGACAGTGGTTATAAGAAATGATGTAATAATCAGTTGTTTCACTTTAGTGATACTGATAGTGCTAGGAACCTATTTTTAAAACATTTGGTGTATTATGACTACTGTGGAACAACAAAAGAAAAAATATTTAGGATTAGCTATATATAGCACACAAGAAATTATAAGAATATATTATGAAACAAATTTGCATTAAGACCTGAGTTTTTTTCCTTCATATTTTGTAGCTGCATTCAATTGCAACATGAATGGTAGACAGTATTTGCCAACACAGATGCTGTCGCTGTACACAATTCAAGTAATTTTTGTGACCAAAGTATGAGTGAAAAGCCAGTGAAGACACACTTTGTAGCATGATTTTCTTTGGATGTGCAGGAAGATGTAAGACGACTGGACAGGGTGAAGTTGCAAACCACACTGAATAGAATAGAACTGATGATTCACGTTTTATCCAAGAGCTTTTCTTTTGATAGCATGATCACATAAACTCTAGCCAGAAATCTTCACTCAGATGAGCACAGAAAATGGATGTTGATGAAATAAGTCAAATGTGTCAAATGTGCAAAACTTATCTGATTATTAAAGTGTCATTTTGGGAGATGTGGAATTTTTTTTAAGCTGTATTGGCAAGGTGGTTGTATGTCTATTTTTAGGAGACCACATAGACTTACCTGCAGTCATGTTTCATGGGGAAGAAAAGAAATATGCAATTGCCTTTGATTAAGGGAAAATGCAAACACATCTTTAAATGCTGTTTATCAACTTTAAATTGTGCTTTAAAAACAGATCCTAACATTTTCAATTTATGGTTTTAGGTTTATTTCATTTATTTCAATATTTATGGCATCTAAAATTTTTAAGACATTCTTAAATTATTACCACTTTAATAAAAATGTCAGCATATTTTTAGTGTGGCTGGACTATTTTACTTTTGACCTTAAAGAAAAAAAAATTTCATTACTAAACTAAAATCTAGGTACCAGGGCAAAACCCGTACAGATAAAAACGGAATGTGGTCACATTCTTTTGTTTGTTTTCACAATTGTTGGTTGATTTGACTAGCAAGCACTTCCTTATGCACAGAAAATGTATTATTTTCATGTAACACTAAGCAGATGAAAGTTGAATGCTGATATCTCTTTTAATAAATAGATAACACATTCTGCTAGCTTGGAAATAGTGGTAAAAATAAAGTTAAACTGAAGCAGTATTTATCTAAAGTTAGAAAGTATAGTGCAGCCTAGGACTCCCCTGCTAATATTTTGTTACTAAAAGGTCCATTCTTCCAATTTTTATGAAAAAACAGATTCTCAGTGCAGTGTGACACAGAGATATTGTTGAATGAAGACCAGAGTAGTAATTTTAAGAGTTGGGCTGTACTATGAGCTGGCTGCTGGCACTCCTGGCTTTACTCATACAGATTCATGTTGATTTGCAGAATAGTTGAACTCAACTTGAATGTGTGATGCAAGTCATCCGCTTTTGAGAAGTTACGTAGTTAAAAGGCTTTACAAAAGCCTTACTGTCTTGGTAGCCTTTTAATCAGTGACCTCGCTCTGTCAAACAGCAGCATGTGCAGTGCACTAAGTTCCAAGTTAATATTTTTTCTTAGCTTAAAAGGCAGTGAGTGTTAAGCACATGCTTAAAATTAAGTGTGTGTGTGAATGCTTTCCTCATCTGGACAATGAAATATCTTTCAGCCGATGAATGTCAGCCGTGAATTAGCTTTGCTCTCTCCTTAAGCAGTTGAATAATATAGAGTTAGGTCATCTCCATCTTATACGTGTCTCTGTAATTTTCCTTTTCCTTTCCCTTCACTTCTTCTTTAATTGAAATAGTGGATTATGGGAGACGATTGACAAGTCTGACCAATAGGTCTGGGAATGAGATCATAAATTCTGAGTGCACTTAGCACAGTTTTCTAATCCCTTAACGTATGAACCACTTCTCTTGGACAATCTCTAAATATTAGAGTAAGTGTAGTTTTACACAACCCACATGTTTTTGCAGGACTGTTAACTAGTAGATTTTTCTTGTATTAAGAGTAGTAGCAAATCATTGCTGTAAAAACTTCACACATTTTTTTCTTTTAGGCCAAAACCAGTGAAACATTACAGGTAGCCTTGCAAGGGCATTTACGTTCTTTGTTTGTTCCTACATTTGGGAAACTATAGCCATACTCTGCTTATCTTGTTGAGAACAGTAACTGGAAAGGAGCTGCCTAGTAACACCTGCAGCTAGAGAGAGTGTTGTCCCTGAGATGGACAGAAACCTTCTGAGATAGCAAGGAGGGTCTTTCCGAGTGCTCCCTTTCCTTTGCACAACATGTCTGAGACTGTTGTGCAATCCATCTGTAGCAGGTTACTTCCTAGCAAGATGCTATGGGAGATAACCTTCCCTTTCTCAATCCCTGTCAAGAAGTCCTCAGGCACTCGAATAGTACAAAAAAGGATTACGCCTGCATGGAGATATGAGGTTGCAGTGATCTAGGGATATCAGATCCCTACATTAATCGTATTGAAATGGCTACAAAGGGGTTCTTGGAAAGTTCAGCTGTGCAAGTATAGAATACATATTCTGGTATTTGTTAAGTGGTACTGATTTGATAAGGACTCCCAGTGACTGCAGCAACAACACAAGGAGAAAAGGGGAGGTTCCCCAAGTAAGAATTGCATTTGGCTGAAGGAACCCAGTTTCTGGAGTCTGTGCAACTAACTCTCTTAGTTTTAAATAGGAGTTTGTCTGGAGTGCATAAACCCCCTTAATTTCAAATTGTTTCAGTAGTTTAACAATAGCAATTTGATAAACCTCAGAAGAATTTCCCTTCTTCTCAGTAGACTTAGAGTCTGGGTGTGCACATTTCGTATTGCTTTCTTCATGCTTCTTTTTACTCTAATTTACATGTATTTCCCCATCAGTGTGTACTGTACTATGTAGGGGACACATTTTGAAAGAAGTATTATCACATTTCTTTACAGAAATGAGGAAGGGTATGCGTGTACTAACATTTTTTCAAATAAAGAAGTATAAAGGAAGGAAACATCATTAAATATAGTTCACAAATTCTCAGACAGGTTTGCCGGCCAGCTGAGTCTTGTTGAAGAGTCTTTCCACTTAATTTCAGCTGGTGAGTGGGCCAGGAGAGATTTCCAGTCCTTAAACAAACATTTTAAGTTACTTTTGAGGGGGGTGAAAAGCAAGTTGAAAGGAGGTAATTCAACCCTGGTTTGAAATGGAAATCACAGTACATATCTGAGAAACCACTTTCTTCCCACAGAACCTCCTTTATGTATTTTAGAGTAAAATTAGACTGGATCGGGTTTGGGGGCCTCTTGTATTTCCTTATCCTTAAAATTGATTACATTCTAGTGATTGAAAAATATAGCAATACTGACCGCCTTTCTTCTCAGGGCGAGGTGGATATCAACCAGCTGGTGTAGACAAGAGTTATGCATCTCACCAAAACCAAGCCTATTTCAGAACAGCAGCCTCGAGGCTGCTGTTTTTCTGTTACAAACAAGAAAAGCTGGGGCCCCCAGCCACGTTATTTTTAGCTGATTAATTCTGGATATGAAGATATATGCCTCCAGGGCACAGAGCACTCCAGTAAGGAGAAGCATGCTTTCAGCTGCCTTGACTCCTTTGATATGGACTCTAGTGGGTGATACATTTTCAGACCTGTTCTGAAATAGGTTTTATGAGTTCGTATTGACAGATTTTTCTCATATTAGCAGCAGAGCCCAAGCAGTGCTCTACACACTTGAGTGCTCACCAAATTCAGATTCACTTCAGTGTAAGCATTAAGACTGCCCCTACTGCAAGAGTATCTGAGGAAATTACTACACCTATTTATTGGGCAAGGTGCTGAAGTATGTTCTTTGCCAAATACAGGAAAGACAGAGACAGTCCGTCAATGTTAGTACAGTTATACAGTTAATGTAGGCCCGAGAGTGCCAGGACTTGAACCAAGGTGTTCTGGTGTGCTGCCCAAAGGAACATCCTTCTGGTTATTCTTTGAATTATCTGAAACTCCTGAATTGAATGGCTGGGTTGGGTGTATTCAACTGATACTAATTGGAAGAAAAATCCGAACATTTCTGAGTCTCAGAGCATTTTGTTGAAGCCAGTTCTGGAAATTATCAGAAGGTTTTGAATAGCTAGTGGTGACCTTCTGCATAACTCATTCAGTCATGCCTTGACATTGCAGTTTGCTGATGGAACAGTCTTCTTTCTAATTCATTGCAGAAGTGACAGTAACTTAAGTTTGTTAGAGTGCTGCTACTTTTGAGGAACCAAAGTGCCTGTCCTCTCATCAGGGCATTTGGGGTTAACATGTGGAACTTAATTGGTGTTAGCAGCTCCCCATCCACAGGTTAGATCCTGTAACATGTTAAAGACTTTCCTGTTATTGACAGCAAACACAAAATTGCAACGTATCTGTTTGAAAATACACTGTCATTATTCCACTGATGGGGACACTGCAATTTCTCTATAGCGTATAAACAATAGCAAAAAAATCCCACTGCATCTGCAGCATTCTTCTGTGTAAGTGGTCATCAAATAAATTACTGGAACATTTACACTCCTGCTGAGTTAAGCTGCTTGATTTTGGGTAAATGAAAGGACAATAGCACATTTGCTGGAAATTTTTATTTCCACCATTCTGAGACCACTTGTGAATTCAGCAAACTGGATCTGAATAAATTTGGATGCTGGTGGTGAATAACTGGGGACTTAAGTGCTTACAAAGCTTCTAGTGGCAGTGTCCTTTTCTGCAGTAGACAAGAGGCTAGAGAATTACCTTCTAGTACTACATAGTTTTTACATGAAATTTGGGAAAAGTCAGCTTTTCTAGCATGTTCTAATATTTTATAGTCTATTTGTGTAGTGGGTCATGTCAGGAAACAGAATCCTTCTTTTGGGGCTGGTCCAGTTACTCAAAGGCAAGAGAAAACAACTTTATATGAAGCAGAAGTTAAAGGCTACCTAAAGGGTATTTCTGATGCAATATTTGCAGGTTTACCAGTTTGGGGCATGACATTTGTGCATCTGGTAGTTTTGTTACTGCTTTTACAACTACAGCAAAACCTTGGTAGACTATATTCAGATAAGATGGTGCTGGTACCACAGCATCCCACTAGACTATTTCTCTATCAATCGCGGTGTCAGGTAAGCCCCATGTTGCTGAGGCAGTATGTGGAAATCATAGCCCACCTCAATGCCAGTAGGGAGAATTTATTTTTGTTATGGTATATCATGGTTGTCCCATGTGATGTTCATTGCACAGCACAGCTTCTGTGGTGTGGTCTAGCTGAGAATAAGAATGCAGGAGAAGGGCAGAAAGGGCTAGTGACAATTCCTCTAAACAGACTACCGAGACATTTCACACCTCCCCACAGCACCTTCCCCACAGTCCATCCCTTTCAGGGAAAATTCCAGGGGGATGCTCTGAGGGTGGCTTCACACAATTTCTCTGGGCCCTGAATCTTTTTCTTGTGTGAGGGTGCAGTGTGGCCCTAATTATAATTTTAATTGGGATCATGGGTTGTGTTTTACATAGGCACTAGAAAGTTTTAGAACATGTTGTGTTTTAGCGATTCCAGTCCCTCTGTCCCTGAGTGATGATTTCTCAGGAGTTCCTGACTGCAGAAAGGCAAGCTATGACCTAAAATCAGATGTACTATAGACAAAGTTACTCTTTAAATGGGAAAAAACACTGGTGAGGCCACACTTGGAGTTCTGTGTCCGGTTGTGGGCTCCTCAGTACAAGAGAGACATGGACATACTGGAGAGAGTCCAGCAAAGGGCCTCAAAGATAAGTAACGGACTGGAGCATCTCTCCTATGAGGAAAGGCTGAGAGAGCTGAGGTTGTTCCGCCTGGAGAAGAGAAGGCTCGCAGGGAATCTCGTCAATGTGGTCAAACACCTGAAAGGAAGGTGCAAAGAGGATGGGCCAAGCACTTTTCGGTGGTGCCCAGTGACAGGATCAGAGGCAATGGGCACAAACTGAAACACAGGAGGTTCCCTCTGAACATCAGGAAACACTTTTTTTACTGTGAGGGTGACTGAGCACTGGCACAGGTGGCCCAGGGAGGCTGTAGAGCCTCCATCCTTGGAGATACTTAAAAACTGTCTGGACATGGTCCTAGGCAGGCTGCTCTAGGTGACCCTGCTTGAGCAGGCAGAGTTGGACCAGATGATCTCCAGAGATGCCTTCCAACCTCAACCATGCTGTGTTTCTGTGAAAGAAAAAAAAAAAAAATCTGTCTCGATTTGAAAGCTAGATGATGTGCAGAAGACAATTACTTCTGCAGCCTAAAACCTTTGCTGTCAGTACTATTAAAGAGAGACTGCAATATGAGTCAGGAAAGACATTAGCCATAGCCTGGCGAATAAAATATATGTGAGATTAAGGATCTAGTTTTATAGCTTCTTTCATTTTACCATGTTGAAAAGCAGTCTGATTGAAATTATTGCATCAGATTGCATTGTTGAATGTCTAGTTTTTCCCTTGCATGCATCACTCCTTGAACAGCAGTGTAACCGTCTTCTGCCTTTTAAAGGGCAGCTATACTTTTTGTTCATCTCCAAAACACTAACCTGTGGGGCTGAAACATACTCACACAGCATTTTGCACTCCAGATTTAATATATGCTTTGATTAATAAATAAATAAATAAAAGTAAATAAATGGAAAGAAAGTAATTAACTATACTTCCTAAGAGAAGTATTTTAAATTATTTTCATGCCAAGAATCAAAATCGTCTTTTGGGACCAATATTCCTAAAATAACACAGTATTTTAGTGTATAGCAAGGGAAGAGCTATCAATCTACTCACCTTCAAAATGTTGGCTTCTATTTTGCTTCATAACTACTTTTGGAGTCTCCTAACTGAAAGGAAGGGAGGTCTGTCAAGGCTTTGCGCTTTTTTGGGTTTGGTTTGGGGCGGGAGTGGTGTTGTTTTTTTGTGGTTTGATTTGTTTGTTTATTTGGTTGTTTTTTTATGTTAGGCTTTAATGGAATTGTTAAAATATCTACACATAAAGCCAGACTCTGCCATGCCTACAAGACATGCAGTGTGAAAAAGGGAGGCTCCCTGGCACAAAGCTCATTTTGCTGTGCACTGGGAATGTTCACCAGCAGCAGGATATAGAGTAGCTTACGTGCTGTACATTTTTATTTCATCTTATTGCTCCCTGATTCCTTGTATGGACAAGAAAATGGGGTTCTGAAATAGTGAAAGGAAAATTGTAGGTATGACAGAAAATTATTTTAGCCCCTGTTCTTCTGGCCATTAGAAACGGAAGGATAATCACTTCAGAAGCATAAAGGCACAAGGTCATTTCTGTGCTGTCCTTCTAGGTTTGCCTTCAATCTTTCCCATTCCCAGAGCTAATTTCTGCTGTGATAATGCCTCTGACCAGTACGTTCCGTGCCAGAAGTGTAGTGTTAGCCATGGGAAAGTCGCATATAGGTCAGAAATGAGACTGTTGGTATGAATAGGGATTTTCTATGACCAGATGACAGCCTGAGGTTTTAACGTTTTTCCAAAGAAAATAAGATAATTCTTTTGTCCCATTTTTGCAGTCTCCTTTTTGTCACAGTAGTAGCTCTCTGCATTCGTAGCATATGTAAACCTGGGAGGAAAGTGGAAGCTTGGGACTTCAACCCTTTGATTAGGATTTAAGCCCCTGAAAGTGTCAGCCGACAGCAGCTGTTTTTAAATGAAGGGGACAGAAACAAACTTGTTTGGGGTGTGGGGCTGAGGAGAAACAAGTGCATATGCATTGGTCCCTTCTGTTTCATTTTGTCAACTGGCAGTTTTCTTCAAGTGCCTTTTAGGTCAGTCCTTTAGGACACTTGGGCCTAATCTCCAACAGCTTCAAATCCTGACCACTCCTATATCAAATGCCTGTGCTGCTGTATCAGCCTTAAAGCTCCTGTAGTACAAAGGAGCCTTGAAAAAGGGCTGACTCAAATGGCTATTCAGTTCCCTGTGAGTTTAATGGTATACCTAACACTTTTTCTCTGGCTTGGAAAATACCTCGCTAGAGTTTCGCTAGCACCTTGATGGTTTTGGTTTACATTTTGAAGTCGTTCAACTCTTGATGAAATTAAAATGTAATTGATGATCCTGTTACCTAATTTAGAAATAGAATGGAGAGTGATCTCATGGAGAATTGGGGTTTATATATCTATGATTAAAATATGACCGTGGAAGTAAGAAAGAGAAAAGTCCTTTCTTAATGGGAGGCTTTTATGGAGGATTGGAAGATACATATTGTTGTGTTCGGAACAAGTCTTTATCTTAACTCCTCTGTAACTTTTGAGTAGCAGGTTGGTTCATTATGTCTACTAAGTTTGAATACTGTATGAAAATTTTCCACTGAGTTTCTGATATGAAGTACTGTTTCTAATTTGATTACTATGTTAGTTATTGTATTTCTCTTTTACACATTTTTATACATTTACATAGCAAAGGACTTATAGAAGAACCTAGTTGTAGGCTTTTTCAAATCTTTTTTTGGATGTTATTTTAATGGGCTTTGCCACCCCAGAAGTGCAATGCAGTTGTGTACATGAGGGTTACCAAAGAAGACAGGTATTATGAAACTGAGGCATACTTCTGCAGAAGGTTTTACATAATTAGCCATCACCCCTAGTTGTTTTACAATAAAGCCTAGCCGTTGCTTTATCTGTTTACCTAAAATAAATAATATCTGTGTTTTTTCTGTAGATCTGCGATATAAACACTAGGAAATGTCTTTAAGGGTTTGTTTGGGTATTTGGGTGTTTTTTGTTTGATTGGGTTTTTTGTTTTTAAATTTGGGGGAAGAAAATAAGTTTGTAAATAATTGTTATTTGTTGATTGACTTATGACAATTATTTATGACTCCTTGAACTGTGGAAGAATATATATACTATCCATTAAAGATACCCAAAATTTGGATCATTGATGTAATGCTGAAAAGTTTTAAATCTTTTAAATCTACTTTTCAGCCAGTGGTATAAAAGTCTGAAAAATGGACAAGTAAGGTATATTTAAAAAATTAAAAAGCTGCCTATTCTTCCAAACTCTTTCATTTCTGGAATGGGTCTTTCTCATTTTTCTTCATTATCTGCCTTCCATACGAGACCTGAAGCACAAATGTCAAAACCATTTAAGAGAAGCCTTTCTTGCAGTATTTCTAAGTTGTAGGGAAGAGGAACGCATTGGCAGTCTTGCTGGGAAGACTATGCTCTTAAGGTTAATTGGCCAGCTTTTCAGTATCAGAATTCGCAGTTCCGTTTTCTGTTTAGTTTGACACTTGCGTATTTCCACCACTTTCAGTAGAATTATTTGTTATCTATACAGGAGTTAATTACAGTTAATCCACCCTACCTGATGAAATAAGGCATTTTAGTGCCCAACTGTGGAGTATATATTCACAGAGTCTTTTTAAATTTTGTTTATCATTACTTACCCAATATGAGACAGTAGGTGAAATGCTGTTAAGATACTTCATCATGTCTTTCTTAACCCCATCTTTTGTTTTCTTTGCCTTTAGGGTGAACCTGGTTTGCCTGGCGTAGCAGGAGAGAAGGGAGAAGCAGGACTTAAGGTTGGTATTGAAAATGGATTAAAAACAGAAGCACGCAGTACGTGGATGCATGTACAGATGACAGTCATGCTTTCCAAATTCATTTTATATTCTGACTGGCTTTTAATGATCTGCTCCCTCTAGTGATCAGTGCTGCAAGAGGCTTTCCACATTTCACCATAAAGAAGCATATCCTTCTTCTGTGCATGTATAATTCCAGACAGTGGCACTGATGCAAATGCATCCACTGCCAAGTGAATGCAATATGCCTGCAAGTGTTTGGGAATTTGGGGACCTTTTTAGAAGAGCTTTGTTTATGCTCCTTACAATGTGTTTCAGGCTTCTTTTCAAGAACTACTGTGGTCAATTCTTTGACGAATGTCAGGGTTAAGTCTTGAGGGCTGATCCTGCTATTATGGAAGTTAGCAACAAGCCTCATTAGGAGCATGTCTCGGCCTGTATTTGTTACATCAGAATGTCTCTTTGCACTTATTTTATTGTTAAATAAATTGTTCTGCTGTTTTAATATTGAACAAGTGAAATAGAACATAAAGCTTATGATAACTTCGTTCAAAAGAAAGCTCGACATGTCCGAGATGATGGGATCTATGGGCCTCTTGGAACGGGTAATGCTAAATTCTAATCCCATCAGCTGTGAGCGTGCGTCTTTGGTGCACATGTGCCCCTCAGCTGATTCTGTGCATCATGCTGCTGCTGACAGACACCCAGGGCAGGCTCTTTACGTTTACTGACTGGCTGCTTGTCCATCAGGAATGAAAACAAACCATTTGGGAGCATGACCTTTTCTTACTTTGTATACGAAAGAAGCCAAATTATGGCAGTTGATGCTTAATTTGTATTCACAGCTGTAGTCTTTGAGTTGCCTAGTGACCGCCAGCCATCACAAGGGGCAAAGATGAGCCGGAGTACAGTTCTGAGCCAGAATGCAGAGATGAATTGTCAGGGTCAGGCTGGTGTGCAAAAATGCGTTTGCCATTGAGCCGGTTTCTCAAGCAAGTTATAATTTTGAAAAATAATGGCTATAAGCCATCTTTTTGTTACAGAGAATGTAATGAGCACTGAAGGCTCTTTGCTCTGAATCAGTTATGAATTGGTTCAAGACACTTAAGGCTTTTTGTCTCTCCCGAGGAGCCTTCTAAGCCATTAACAGAATCATAAGACTTTCCCCTCACATTCGGCCTTTGGATTTTACTTTGTTCATTCCCAAAATAAGGAGAACCAAATGTAGGAGTCACCTAAATCCTGGCAAGCCACTTCACAAAGACATATATGCCTGTTTGTCAGGGTTTAATCTAGGACAAAATGGGGGGAAAAAGTCTTTACATGCAAATCATTAAGCTTTTAAAATTATGTTGATGTTACATTGTCTGTTGAGTTCTATTAAGTTTACATATTTCATTGTTTATTGAAGATTTTCATGTTGGATTTTATCATCTGAGACTATGTCATCAGTAGTGACATAATTGTTAGCAATTGACGTACTAATTATAGTAATATTAACACTTTGATTTTTGTTTGTGTTAGTAACTTACGACTTCTTTACTCCAATTATTTTCATCAGGGTGACCCTGGAGAAAGAGGAGAAAAGGTGAGACATGTTTCACTTCCTTTGTGGTGGTTCTGTTTTGGAGAACTGCTTGGAGAATTGCCGGTGCACTGATTCTGAGTTTAAAAAGAAAGAAACACAGCTACTACCTAGAACTTGAGCGGCGTTGTGCAGCCTTTACGAGTGTCAAATAATACCTACCAATAGAAGTTACTGATTGTGATTACTGCAGTGGGATTAGTCACAGAGAGCAGTGGTCATGTGTTAAAGGCTGCACAGTTGAGCAACCGTGCAACTAATCCTAACTACAATTAGTCTCAGAAAAAGATGAGCCTGTCTGAATAAATGAGAGATCCCCACGTTTCTCAATAACTTGGTTTCGATGCTCTGTCACCTGTGCGGAGTAAAACAATTAGGTAACAGAGTGATAACTACATAGACTCTAAATGGTATATGGGTAACCAGTTCTCTGCATACTGAAAGTGGAGTCCTCCATTCTTGTTTGGATCAGTTTAAGTAAGAGCAAGGGAATCTGCCCCAGTGGTCTCAGGCTAGAGACTGTCTGGAGAGATACCAGCGGCACAAGTGGTACACTAGCGGTGCTCTGACTTGCAGTGAGTTAGTGCGGAGTTACTTCTCTGACGTCCACAGTCACACCAAGACAAGATGAGGGGGCGGAACAAGCTCCACCCTGCAAAACGTGGGTGTAATTCTGCTCTGCCAGGGAGAGTTGCCAGTAGGAGCACCTGTGTGAGAGCACACACCGAGTGAGAAACTTCTGCATCTGTACAAGGGCACTTTGAGAAATGGTGTAAATCTTATTTTGAGTAGGAGTCTGTACACAGCCTCATCTTCTATGGGTACACTAAGACATATTTTTAAAAAGTAAGTTGCTTGTATTCAGGTGCAATTTGCTCTTGAGAAATGTTTACCCATGTCTTTGCATCTGCAATTGAATTTCACTTCCAGATCTGTGTAAATCCATGTAATAGCAGCTGGAAGCATGCTTTGCAACGGCAATTCATTTCACATTTTGAAAAGCACATCATAAAAATAATCCAGGGGAATCTTGGAAATGTATACCCCACATGTGGAAGTATGTAACTGGGAATCTCTTTTTGTGAAATCATTACTTTGGTTAAAATTATATTTGTTGAAGAACTTCAATAATCCTTTGTTTGTTTTCAGACACAAAAGGAATAACTATAAATTGGAACATATACTGAATTTCTGTTACTTAAAATCACGATACTTTTCCGTAATCATCCTTTGTCTTTTCTTAAAAAAAGTAATTATAAATGCCCTCAATATGCTTTATCATGTCAAATGAACTTGGGATGACAGTCCTAACAGTAACTGTTCCGTGTTTCCATGTTTCATCAAGCCCTTAATTAAAGTGCTGCTAGATTATTAGCTAGTTCCCGTTGTGTCAGTGACTGATATACAAAATGGTCTCTGTTATAAGTCCTCTGAATGGAATTTTACATTAAGGTTTTCAGAGCAATATGACAGAGCAATACGACAGAGCAATATTGTTATTTGAATACTACTACTGGTTATCTGACCAAGACCTACTAGAATGTTTTTTAGCCTACTTAGACTCAACATTTATCAGTATTTTTGGCATTTGAAATATTTCTCGCACTTTACATGAACCTCAAGTCCCACAGAAATTTTTGGCCTATAGTCTCATAACAAAGACTTTTTGGTGTAGTCTGGACTTATTATATGGATATATGAATATAAATGGAAATTGGGTCTTTTTATAGATAAATCTTTTTAAATGTTTCTTTACAAAGTTGTTTTTAAAGTAGAAAATATCTACCCAGCCATGAAAAAATGTTATCTAAACATCACTTTTTTAACAATAAACAATGCATAGAATTTATGTAATGATAACAATCATTTTGGTGGCTCCTTGGAGGAGTGGCATTGAGTGAAGTTTTTCTAGTTTGTGAATCATTCATGAAGGACTTCAGACTCAGAGAGTACATGCCATAAATTACTTGGGAATCCTAATAAAAAGTATTGAATTGTGTCACCTGAGTTTGATTAGATGCATTTAGGTGAATGTCTCTGTGTTGGAAAAATCATACGTACTGGTAATTTAAAATGCTGAATCATCATTAAATCTTTCCTTCATTGCTGAGCCACAGTGAACTGGGGAAGTCTGTAGACTATACCAATAGAAAGATAGTTATTTGATAGTTTGTGGGTTTTTTTGAGGACCTGTTAAAGGGATTACAGTTATAGTGCAGACTGTATAAGACATAGCAGCTATATAAACCATGCTTCCTGACCATGTCATAGAGAGATTGACCACCTGATTAACAAAATTAGCTTGCTAATCATGTTGGAATGCTGACTCTTCTCTGCATGCTGTGTGCTTACATAAAATCATTAAAATATAATAATGTATTTTAATTATAGGGCGATGCTGGAGAAAATGGACCGAAGGGTGACACAGGAGAAAAGGTACCTTATTTATTAGTAGAGAAGAAAACGCGAGCTTTAGGCATGCTTACAGTATAACCAGCTAATGAAAATAATAATTTGATCAAAAGAAAAATGCATTTTAAACTGGTTTTTTTTTTAAGATGCTGAGTGATTTGACTGAGTTAATTTTTATGAACAGCAGAAAAAATGTCACTGTTCTGTCCAATAAAGCATAAAATTCCTGACTTTATTCGGCAGCAGCTTTAGTACAGGATACATCAGGATGTCTCTAATTAGCACTCTCTTTGCTGAAATTTGCATCATACAGAAACTTTGGTCACAATCTGCCAAAGGCTGTTGGAACTAGATCTGTGAGTTATAGCCATTTCTGATATATCATTTTACATTTCCCCTTCTCTCTTCCCCTCAACGAGAGGGACCAAACCAATATGGGACAAAAAATATGGTATCGTGATAGGTAACTTCCTTCCAAATTGCCAGCTGGACAATTGAGAGTTGAAGATAAAAACTACATTTTAAATCTTTTTGCCAGATGACATTAGCAATAACCTCACTTAATACCGTGTTAGTTCATTGTTGCAAAGTACCAACGTGTCATAAAGTCACTAAAGCGTAGACATTGTCAAAATTTTATTTTAGTTAGTTTTGATTTATTTGATGTGAGACTCGTGCTGTATCGCTGCAAAAAAAAGAACTTGAGTTTTTAAATGTGCTTTACTTACACAAGTCATAGTCTTTAGCAGTCAGAGCAAAGCCTGCGCAGGAAGAAGGGTCAGTCATAATAATCTCTTTTGGCCATCACTTTGGAACTCGTATGCTTCGAAAAACATTCATTTTAGTCACTACACTTGGGCAGAAGCATAAAAATTTCTTCTTGTGCCCCTATACGTGTAATTGATTAACCAACTCTCACCAGTTTAGTACAAAGAGAAATTTGTGACGGATTTATCAAGCTGGTAAGGAATGCATGCAGATCTCTCAGGTCCTACCGTTTGGGTACAGTAAAGCTATGCTTTCAAGGACACAAGGATTTTATGGAGCATATTCTAAAATCAGCAGTTAAAAATAGACATTAGATTTAAGAATAGTCAAGTTATTTGATTCCCAGAGTTCATTTAAATAATACTTCATCTGCAGTCATGCTTATTAACACAGATGAAAGTCTTAAGAACCTTATTTAGTTACTTACACAATGCATGCCGGTAACATCATCTTGATCCACTTTTATGTGATTCAAGAATATAATCTCTTAGCAAATATGAGTTTGTTGTTCAGCTAGATAGTCCTGCAACAAGTAAATGACAAGTTAATAATCTCTCTGGGAAGCCTAGTGCAGCTTCACTTGTTACTTTTCTACTTTATCAACTGTTAGAGCGAGCTGGCATCCACTAGAATGCCCACACTGCACTGTGGTCCGCAGTGCGCACATCGCCCTGCTTGGGATCTTGTTTCAGGAAAGAAAAAGTTCTCTCTCTCTTTCAGTGAGAAGTCCTTTCTCCCCAAGTATAATGTTTTAAATACATGTGTGTGAGCTTTCAACAGTTTGGCAGTCTAGTTGGGATCAACTTGTGGAAAGTATAGGTCACCCCGAGACTTCTTATATTGCTGTATCTGAAGAAATTTCAATAAGCTTGTTGAACTTGGTAATACAGAAGTCTCCCATCCCTTCCAGGTTTCATATAAGTTTCAGAGGTGGGATGGTGACATGGGAATATATGCTGTTTGTGTGGAGTGCGTTGCTTTAACTGTAACAGGCTAGAATACACTGCATGAATTTTTACAACAAAGTGAGCAGAACTGTGACTTAGTAGACCTTCATTATTTTTCCTCTATTTTCCCTGCCTGCAAGACAGTCTGCCACCCAGAAAAAAAGATCCAGATCACATAGGAGAGC
Source organism: Fulmarus glacialis (assembly GCF_000690835.1). Lineage (NCBI taxonomy): Eukaryota > Metazoa > Chordata > Aves > Procellariiformes > Procellariidae > Fulmarus > Fulmarus glacialis. Next base: position 23,127 of record NW_009232945.1, read on the forward strand.
TGCAGCTTAACATTTCTGATAGACAGCTCTGCAAACAGCACTTGTAGGGAGCTTAGGAGGGTGGTTTTTGACAGATAATTTAGGAGTGAGCATTAAACTTGGTGTCATTACATTACATTTGTACTACTTACCAAGGATTGTATTCTTTCCTGCTCTTCAGCATAGGGGGGAAGTTTTTGCTGTATGATCATTATGTATAATTCCAGCATGAATTTGCCCAGCAATCGCTAATCATGTAAGTGTTAGAGGAACTCAGAATGACTATTACAGCCACATTTAATTAACATGTTCACAAAGTAGCTCGATAGCATTCCTTCTATGTTTTCCACGGTGTGCTTTCTATTGGGCAGGAGATTGACACAAAAAACTACATCTATTGTCTTTGAAGAAGCAGATGAAATCGAGTTCCAGCAAATTTCACAGGCTTATTGATGCATTATGCTTATACGTATCTTTTGTTATATTTTTTCCCTACTACGCAACCTGTGCCTTGTATTTGGGTAGCTCTGAAAAGTTTGGGGCATGTGTTACATTATGGAACTTCACTACCAGATGAGTACTGAAAGTTTTTGCCAGCTGAACACTTGTGGGGAGGAGTGTAAGACTTATTAAGGCTCAGTTTTTAAGAGAGCAGCTGGATGTATTGTTCAGAGATGAGATAAGGCTGGTGTCAATTCAGTTCTCAGGTGTTCAACCACATACATGTACAAAACCTTCCTGCTCAGTAAACGAGCCGTTAATTTTATGTAAATAAATGCAGAGGCCATTGCACTAGACCATAATGCTACATATATGCTTAAGAGATTTAATTCATAGTTCACAAAACTTAAAAACATTTCTTTAAAAGCTTAAATAATGTTTCTGTGAGATAAATACTAAATTTTCTTTTATATGGTGAGAGAGAGAGATCAGATGACAACAGTTTGACTTGGTTTAGGAATGGGTTCCTGGTTGTGCAATTAATGTAGCTTTGTTTTCTGAACTGCTGTACCTAGTGGCTCTCAGAAATATGGACTTGGGTGCTTACTTCTTGACCTGTGACTTAAGAAAATCTTTGTTGAATTGTCCTACTTTGAAGACAGTGTCAATGCCAGACTTGAGCTCTTGCTTCTACTCTTCTACTGTAGCCTTGGTCCCTAGAAACTACCAAATATCTTCCTTCTGTGTGCATGTTCCCCTGCTAAAGTTTCTTCATTTCCAAACTGTCTGACTCATCAGAGAACTGAGAACATGCTGTACCATAATTTCTTGTTTAATCCCATATTAATTTTCATTCTTGCATGAAGGTGGATTATAAATACTTTGTGTCTTATCTTCCCCATATCCATCATTATCCTTCAAAATGTTTAACTGAATGTCTCTTACCAGTTGCTTTGCCACTTTATAGCTATTAAAAGTCCTTGAGGCTTTGCAGTTGTACATGCTTGTAAGGGATATCAGCAGTATCACTCATGCATGTCTATCAAAATGAGGCAGCTCAGGTTTCCAGACATGAATCAACCCTTCATAAAACTGATTTTTGTTTTTTCTTCACACAAGAGCGAGCTGCAGTAACTGTGTAGAGGAAATCTATTCCTATTCTTCAAAGAGCAGTGAGCATGTTATCTGGTACCATTTAATTTTATGAGACTATTACCAAAAAGACCCCATACCCAAACCAGCTTTGAAACTATGGCATTCACAGAACGCTTCCTTCAGCTTCACTGAACCATCAGGAATGGGTATCCCCTGTTTGTATTTTAATGCAGAGAATATTAAAGGTTTATACTCTGCTTAAACATTTTCAAAGTGGATTACAGTACTGGCTCCTATGATACCTATGTAAATCACTAGCAGGCTGTTGGGGAGCTCGAAGTTGCTACTGTGTAGCAACCTGTTATTTTCAGTGAACAATCAAAATTTATTTTGAATAACGAATAATGAGGCAGTTCTTCAAATATAAGCACTCTAGCCATCTTCAACAGCATGTAGTTTGACTAGCAAACTTTTCATTAATTTAGGTTTTTTCATTTTTGTTTGGCATGTCATTTAAGAAAAAAAATGCAGCCAAGTGAGTATACAAGAATTTTAAGGATCCTGCGACAATTGTACAAAACTGGGAGCTAAAAGCTTCCTTGGCCAGGTCACTCACCAATCGTCTGCCCTTGTGCGTATCACTGCCTATCAAATCCAGTCAATCTAGCAAAACACAGGTGAATTTTTTTGAATACTAGATGCCTCCTCAGAACAGACACCTTTCCGGAATACATAAATTACTATAGCTCTCTCATCCTATAAAGTATAACATTTAACTGTATTAAATTATCAATTTAAATATGCTGAAGAGCTGTGGAAATAGAGCTATGAACTGTCCTGATGGGGATAAACACATGGGTCACTTTTTTTCAAGGCTAACCTTCATTAGCACAAAAAGCTTTGTCAGTTGAGAGCTGACACTTGCCATCTGTAGAATTAGGTCAAAAAGATGGCTCGTATTCTTTGTAAATGGCAGTAAAATATTTTTAATCTATATCAGCAATTTAGAGATGTCAAAGTATATCCCATCTTCTGGCTTTGTGATGTACATTTATACAAAAACTGCAATTACTACATCTACATTATTAGGTGTGAAATTTGAGGTTAACTGTTATGCTGTTTGGGTGAGTGAAACTAAATCTCTCTGCATGGTCTTGAAAACAATACTGTTCCTTTTCTGCATCACGCTGATTTAATTCATTGGGTAAATTCCTATGTAGCAGCACAGAGAACAGGTAATCTTGTTATATAGTTATTTTGCTATATAATCTTGCTGTATTCTTGCATGTTCTGTTACAGCTGCTTCCTGAAAAACTGTATACCTAATAAGTGTGATTATTTTTTGTGGATTTTGTATCAGGGTGACCCTGGTTCTTCTGCTGCAGGAATTAAGGTAATTTAGTTTTAACGCAGTTGTACAGGGAGAAGAGGGGTGGTTGGTCTGTATTACTTGGTAGCGTCACGGACATTTCGGGTACCGTTAACATTATGGTTTTCCCCAGCTCGATTTTTAATTTGTTTTGTCAGATCTCATGTCTTTCATCTCTTCTTTTAGGGTGAACCTGGTGAATCTGGACGGCCTGGACAAAAGGTATTAGTTGGAAATGTTCAGTTTTCCTTTTTCTCTCTGTTGGATTTGTGATAAATGATGTTACACAGATGTTACCAGTGGCACTTACCCGTACTAGGATAATCCCAAGGCAATACAATTTAACAGCCCAAGGCCTGTACACATTTGGTGTATGATCATTTTGTATTTTAAAAAAGCACAGGAATGATGATACTAATTAGCATGAAAAGCAATATTAGAATTACCTACCTCCTCTTCTAGCCACAGCGCACTTCTTGCATTGAAAGCTTACCCAGTTGCAGCTGGTGAGACTAACAAAGGCAGGCTCTGCTCCTTGAGTGATCACAAGTTAACCCTGCACGTTTGACTGAATATTAACCTTCAGACTGTGGTACATTATTACATCTCATTAGGAGGAAAATAAATATTAACTAGAAACTCTTGCACATATACCTGTAAGGGGAATCAAACTGTTGGAGGCGTGCGGCATGTTTGGAAGGACATAGACATAGACCAGCTAATGCTGCCCTGGGTGCTGCGTAGCTGAGGCTGCTTTTGCAAGTAAAGGTCCAGCAGGAGCTGTAATGACTCTGTGCTGCATGAGGCCCTCTGAAGGTGGGGAATTTCCTCCTTGAATCCATAGTACATCAAACACAGTGAATGCTGTGCCTTCAGCTGCCTTTCGTGAGAGTAGGAGGCAGGTCCTGCTGGGAGAGCTGGTGAAAGGGCAAAGAGAAGAGACAATGAGGGAACCAGATTTTTGCTTTGCAGTACTTGGTTTCCCTCCAGAGCCTTCGGCACCATTCTTGCCTCTTATAACATTGAAAATTACCCACTGCTGCCTGAGTGGAGCAGAGTCCAGCTGCCAGTTGAGCTAGCAGGTATTCCAGACAGACCAAGAGCTAAAATTCTATATAGTGAATGGCAGTACAATCATTTTCTAATACTCGAGGCTTTTTGTGACTAAAACCCCAAAACACATATAAAATAAAATAAGAAGTTAAGTCTTTTTGTTTGAGAAATTATAACTGTCATCAATTATAACAAAGACTATTATGGTTGCAAATGCAGTTCTTTAGTAAAATGCAGTTTTAATTAGGAAAGGTAATCAAAGTGGTTTAAAGCTATCTAATCTACAGAATCATTCAGTGTTTGCATTCTGCAGTGTATGGTCTGCTTGGGTAATAAACTAGAAGATGCACTTAAGAGCCTGTTGAGATTCATACTCTCATTAGCTGGCTGCCGTGGAGGCAAAACTAGCAGTGATTTATCAGCAGGCTCCTGGATCTCAGTCCCCAGGAATTCAGGCTTGATCTCATTTAGGTAACATAGATAAGTGAGAGGTACGCAGTTCAGACTTTCTATAGTCTGTTTGCTGTTCACACCAAAGGGGGTTTGATGTGTTCTTTCCACTTCACCTCCAGTATGCCACATTCGTGTCCCCAGCCCAAACCAGTGGCTCCTGTAATGCGCTCATTCAGAGTGCCTCCTCCAGCCAGGTGCCCCGTATCTGCGGTTCTGCCTCCTGCTTAGCAGGGACTCATTGACCCCACCAGAGATTGTGGGGAACCCTTTTTTCAACTGGAGGCATGTCTCTGCCCTCTACGTCGTCTCAATACTTTTCCCCCTACTGTGTCCCATTTCTATTTCCTTCCTGTATCTTCCCTCCTTCCTTATATTTTACTTGTTTCTCTTATTCCAGTTATTCCTTATCCATCTTCTAAGGACAGATAAATCTTGAGCTGCCCACCTGAATATTATTTACATGAAGTGAAATGTGACGGTATTTCAATGGCCTGACAAGGCTGCTGTGTGCCATATATATCGCAGAGGTGATAGAACGACCTGCCCTGTCAACCTGAGCATTATGAGATGTAGTTAGTATACAGCCTTAGTTTCTTTAAAAATCATTCTTCTCATAAATCATACTCAGATCTTTTGTATCAGGAAAGGTCCAGAAAAGAAAGTATTATGCATTCATCTACAATACTAATTCTAATGAAGCATTAGTGATTTCATTGTGTTTCACGTTGTTTAATGTATCTTTGAGGGGCATTTTAATTGTTTTAGATTGCTGTGACCCTGAACTGGCTTTCCTGGTTCCTTTCTGCTTGTTACGTGTAGGTCTATGGAGGTTAGCTCTGTCCCAAGACTAAACAGTGACCTACTGCAGCAATACTAATAGATTATTACTTATAATTAGTTATAATTATTCAAATGCTGTGCTTAGAAGTGAAATCTAGTGCTTCCACAATTAGATGAGAAAAGGGCATGGTAGCAGTGTGGTATGTATGGCTACTCAGGTAAGAAACCAAAAGAGATAGTAGGGGTTTGGAGCTAGCATTTGTCAGGAATCAGTGCAATGGAGGCATTTTAAAAGATTATTCTTTTGCAAGAGTGACAACCCATTTTCTGCTTTAGAAAGTGTTAGGCAACATACCAAGAAAAAATAGTGTCTATTGAAAATGGTATCCTAGCCCCTACTCTTCCATCTCATTTTATAGTTAATATTTTGAGACTGGAATCTTTCCTGTGGTTTTAGGAAATGGGAACAGTTAAAATTTTGGAGTAACTGAAATGGACAAAGAAGCTGTTATCAGACCCTTCTATAACATTTGAAAATCACTCCATTTGGTAAAGCGATTTTCAGACCCTCTATTGTGTTTTTCAGTTTGTGGCAGAATGTAATTTTTTATTAGCGCTTCAAGTCTATTTAATACTACTGCCTCAAAGAAGGTATTTGGGTACTGTAGTCTGATGATCTATATTATGTAAAGGTATGTTTATGTTTGTGTATCTATACACATGTATATGTGAGTGTATGAATGTATGTAAGTGTGTGTCTATACATGCATATATAAAATATTTTAATAGCACAATCTGTATAAACCACAGAGTTGAAATCTGGATTTCTATAAAGCTCAGGAGTGTATAAAATCTGGAATACAGTTCAACTCATTATAAAGGTAAAAGTTGGCTTCAGAGTTCAGACCTGAGCTTCCAGAAAGCTCAGGGAATATTCAGATCCAAGGTGCCAGTTAGAATCCATCTCTGTATTAAAATAAAATCTCCAGCCTTTAAAATAATGTTTTCTTCACATGTTATTGCTCTTTTTTTTTTTCTGTTCATCATCTTTATTTCCCTAGACAAAATCTTTCCATTTAGCTGATACCTCAAAATGATCATTTGTGAGAATGTTGTCATTCTTGTCTTAGACTAATATCAACTTCATTTCAAAATGAATATATTCAGTTTTCAATTCCTGTTGCAAAATTACCCTTGCAAATGCAGTACTGTAGGTCTTTTTATTGCAATTTTAAATAAGCAAGGCATTTCTAGTTAAAGCAATAGAAAGTTACATTCCCACTATCCTTCATGACACCACGTATATTCACAGATAAATAGCAAGCACTGAAATGATGCTACAGATAGCTCTATAAATGATGGCCCAGTTATAATTAGGCAGTCCTGCTTGAATGGCAGAATTTAAACCAAGCTCTTCTGAATTGCGTTGTAGCTAAATCAGACGGTTACACAGCACAATATCTAGCTGAGAGTTGAAAATGGAACAGAATTAAACATCTGTTGTAAGTATGGAACTGAAATGGCAGCGTGTAAAATCAACCAGTGGTGCTTGTTTTCTTCTCTTTTGGTGAAGGCTAATGTGAATTCATTTTTGGCTTCCCTGACGTGGATTTTCTACCTGGGTGTCATCTTCACATCCAAGGTTCCCGGAAGATATTTAAGTTCTTAACATGACTCTTACTAATTGTACATTTAAGTCACTCATTTTGAAAGTATCAGTCCTGCTTGAACTGACCAGCGTCGTCTATGCTCTTTTATCTTGCTGCAGAATATACAGAGGTGTTCACTGGATAGTGACCATAACTGAATAATGTCTGTAATATTATGTAATTTTCCCGTATAGGGTGAACCAGGGCTTCCTGGGCTTCCTGGACTCCCTGGGATAAAGGTAAATAAACTTTGGTCTCTGTTGTTCTGGGGGGACACCACAGAGAGGGGGGGACTGCAAGAATGTGGCTAAAATGGACTTACTGTGCTTGTGCTGTATCTTCTGAGTCTCTGGTATTGAACTGGGGATTGTCATAGAAAGGTTTCACATGGAAAATTGGTTAAGTGTCTCTGAGTAAGCAAACAGTATATCTTACATTAAAATGTGAAATAGAACATTGCATTCTAGTGCTTTTAAAAAATAATTTAATATAGTAGCTTTTTATATTTTTATTTAATGGAAGAGGCTTGTCATCAAAGTTTTACTTGGTTTCCACTTTGATGGGTGCTTTCCAGTAGCAATAGTCTACTGAATTTACCAAGCCTCCAGCCAGAGAGCTGCATTAATTATATACAGGCTGTGGAGAACTGGCTCTGTCGACAAAAATACTCTGTGCTCCATTACACAGCAGTGATTTCCACTGACAAGTCAAAATATTTTAATAAGATTCTATTCAGTATTAGCTACAGTCCCTGACCTAATACCTGGTTTAGTCCCTGGCTTCCGGTTTGTCTGGGATCTTTAGGTAAGTTGATACAAAAGACATGTGGTTGGTTTAGTTCTAGCATAAGTGGTTGCATTGGGAGTTGCAGACGCTAGCAGAGTTTGAGCTGTAACTGTATAATGCTGCACAAAGTGAGTGGATTCACATATCCTGAGTGAGTGCAGATTAGAGTGGGTGCTTCTCCTTCGTGGCAAAGACCGCTCCTTCAGAGAGCAAAATCTCTTTACAACTTTTTCTTTTTTGCATTCCAGCATGGGCCTGTGCGTACCTCAGGAGATAGTTTATATCATTTCTCCAATAACAAGGGGGATAAGCCAGAGGCCAAACTCTTGTCCATTTTGGTAGGATTCAGGATTTATCTCATGGAATGTAACATTTGCAGTGGTTTTCTCAAGGGACCTGTGAATTGCCACAGCATTCAAGCATAATGTCCCTTCTGTGTTTCTAGTGAATTATGGGAAGAATTGAACGTGCATATTAAAGTTTGTATGTTGTAATATCTGAAAATATAGTTCCCAGGGAGGCTGTTCATTTTCTGCGAGAATGAACCCTATATTGACTAGAAGATCATGTAGGAGCAGAGTCCTTCATGTGATGGAACTGTATTTTTACTTTGACAGCAATCCTTATTCTGTTTACTTTAATAGTGAGCAAAGAGGTAGCTCAGCTGGAGGTCAGTGCCTGGGGGCACTTGCCAAAACCACGTGGGGTTACGGCTGGTCTTCGGAGATTCTATGTTCATGTAGATCATGCATGTCCATGCATATCATCAGCAAGGCAATAAAAAAGTCTAAATCTGAGTCTCTGCGCTGGGAAAATTATTGCTGTTAAGCTTTATTTGTTGGTGGTAAGAATGGCTCAGAAGGGCAGCTTTCAGATTCACCTGAAAGGCAAAATGTAAAGTGAAAAATGGATGAAGTGTGGGAGTTTTGCCCAATGAAAATTTGTTTCAGAATTCAGCGGATACAGTGGAAAAACAGTATAGTTGCCTGCAGACTGAAATGGAGTAATTTGGTCAAATATTAATCCTTTAGGAGAATGCTAGCTTCTGTTAAAAATCTAGGCCAGAGGGAGACTAGTGGTGGTTCAGTGAGGAAATTCCATTTACTGCAGTTCTGCGTTGAGGTGGCTAGATGCACCCTAGGTGGTGACAAGCAAGCTAGCGGAAAGTTCATAGGAGAGAGCAAAACAGATCTGGTCACATCAGACTTGCAGGATGGGTGCTGTTTGATTCAAGGCATTTGTAAACTCTGTTTAATTGAGGAGTGTGTAGAAAAAAGCCTAGATTATTCTGTCGCAGAGACTATGTCTGTGGCATGAGAAGTGGTAGCAGAAACCAGAGAATGGCTGGAGTTATGAATAGGGGCACTCATCAGCAAATTAAAAACAGTAGTTTAGCCCCTTTTCTCACCCTCTGTTTTAGCAAAGATTTAGGTATCACCATGGTAAAGTCATGTCATCAATTTCCAAGAACAACCTCAGTGATATCTTATGCAGAAACAAATTTCCAGTGAACTGATGTTGATTGAAAGCTACTTTGAAATAACAGTGACTGGATGAGAAACCTGAGCATGGAGGAAATCTAATTGTCTGGACTTGCAGTCTGTTGGTGCTATCATGGTGTTACTGCACAAAATTGAAAGGAATCTTATTTGGAGCAATTACTTTTTTTTTTTTTCCTGATTGTTCCTTGTTGTTTGTTACATTTTTTTCAGGGCTTCTGAGGTCTGTTCCCATCAGGACTTTACAAAACTCTCTAAGATATGTCTTAGCTATCCTACCTTAATAGTGATATGCAGTGGTGGCATAATGCAACAGACGTAGTACAAACCTCGCACAATGTCATTAGAACACCTAGGAACTTGTTACAACATGTAAGAAGTTTCCATAAGGGAAGTTTTTCCTAACTCTTAAATGGATTACAGAGTTCTCGTGCATTTGCGTGCCAGCACAGTAGCTGTCAGCAGGGATTTTGCAGGCTATTCCCAAACTTTGTGAGATGGACATCTGGCAACTCAAGCAAAGTGCTAGCAGGGGCATGTAGGAGAAAGTGACGGGGTTCAGTACAAGGCAGCGGCCATTTAATGTCTTTCCCAGTAGGAAAAACTAAATATTGTTGTATTGCTGATATTATTTTGATACTATTCTTGTTTTCTGTGGTATTGTTCTCTTCAACTTCTGTTACATTACGCAGGCATGTACATGCACACTCAAGTGATTTCTACAAAAATTTCTGTTGAGGTCCCTTGCAGCTAAAAAGATTTAGGGTTCTTACTGCACTTTTTGATCTTCCTTCAGTCTTATATAATTGAAATTACAGAACGTTCTCCAAATTTGTGTCTTCCTATGATGTTCTAGAAATTAACATGTCCTATTTGTTTTCTGGCTTTTGCCCTGAGTTATTGGTAAAACACATTTCCCAAGCAGGTTTGAAAGGTTAGCCCTAGGTGGCAAGTGCATCTGGAGTGCGTTAATTCCTGTAGATGAATGGATATAGTTTAAACCTGTGTTCAACTGGCCAAGTGGTCAAGGAATGGGGACAATATATTTTCTGGAAATAAGATAAGTAAATAGCAAAAGTTCATATCCACTTGATATACAGTAACTCAAATAATACAGGTGATTTCAAATGAACAGACTAGTTGTCTGAGGATCACGTATACAGAGCTTTTATGTTCTAAACAGCTTTGGAATTGTTGGATGTTGATGGACTGATACGTACAGGCATCTTCGAGAAGAAAAAGGCAAGAGAAGACTCCACATTGCCTAATTTTGAAAGAATTTCCTTTAGTATCTTCTAGTACTTCCATGTAAAGAATAGAAGATCAAGATACAGAGATATTCTACGCATAGGAAACTCCTGGATGTAGTTCTTCTGGTGTTAAATATTTACCCTTTGGCTATCGTGTAAGAAATTGAAGTCTCCTTTTCTTTAAATCTGTTAGTTGAACTACAAAATTGCTTTCTTGTGAATGAATCTCTCCACAGGCTGTATTATGAAATGTTTTAGGTAACTGTGCACATACATAGCACTCTTTACAAATGCTAAACCAGCCTGAAAAAATGCCATACCAGGCAGTGGACCATATCTTTCCAACTACATCTCATCCTTCTTCCCATGGTTGAAGAAGTTTCCCAAGGCATCCAGTCCAGTATGCTTGAACATATAGCCAAACTACTTAAAGGATTAATAAATACTAATCACTGGCAAAGTTTCAGCTTCTTACAATGACATTTCAATTAATTAATCAATGTTCCCGGGAACCTGTTAGAGTTTGGTTGAATGTGATACTGGAGTCTAAATGAACAGCAACATTGGACGGACATGTAACTATCATATCTGAATTCAGAGTATGCAGGAGGGTCTTTTATTACCTACTTTTCTAGACCCATTCACTATGCACATGCGGATGTTTTGGGAGTTCTTCCTGGTCTTTTTCATTCTCTCCTCACTGTCAGTTGGTGCCATGGAGGAAACACAAGCGCAGTCAGTTATTTCCAAGACAGTGATGAAGCTGTCTGTGACATGCTGGAGAAACGTTTCTCAAGCACCTGTTGCTGTTTAGGAATGGCTGGAAACTTAATGAGCCCCTGAATGTGTTCCACCGTGTCACTCGGGAAGCGAGTAAGGCACCTAAACACAGAACATTAACTCATCGCTCTGATATCCCCCAACTGACGCCAAACAGACGCAGAATAGTTTCTATGAAACACAAACTTCATATATCTGTTTTATCTCATAACTTTTATGGGATGATACGTACAAAGCAGCACTCACTTACTGTAATGGAAATCATGCATACCCTTATTCATTGTAATGTCAGACATCTCTCAAATCCACTGTGTTGCATTTTCTGGCATTTGGGCAGTACAGTCCTCAACTTCATCACTGCAGGGAAGCCTTCACAGAACACAAGCCTCTTCTCAGTAGCAGCACTTTATGCAGGATCTGGCTTTTCTTTAGCATTTCTGGCATTTCTCCCTCTGTTTTTAAAACAAATACTGAAACAAAGCTTGTGAGTGCAACTATGTTTTTATTCTATCATGTTCAAGAAAACTGCTCTTGAATGATTTGGCATGAGAAAAAAAAGACTGCTTAGCCCTTCTGCTTTTGCGAGGTAGGGAACATTTTCTGTGTTTTCAAATCCGGTGAAACTGGCCGATTCAATAGACTTGCCTCCATGCAGCATCTTGTATCTTTTTGTACAATTTTGGATTGACTTCCCTAGGACTGAGCAAGGTTTCAGAATAACCTGGATAAGGATACGGGAGTTTGAATCACGGTTTTTTTTCTTTTCTTTTTCTTTTTGTGAAAGCAAAAGCAGTTCTAATTTTCTTCTGTTCTGTACTTAAATTTCTTTTTTTCTGTTCATACTCAAAGATCTTATCCTGTGACTTTCCTAATTCCATACAAAGACTGAAACAATTGCTGCTCCACGGAACTTATTTTTTTAGCTCTAGAAGAGTTCATACTCCTTTTATCCAGTGAGTTCTGTTACAGAAGAAAACTTTCAGAGAAAATGAGAGGCAGAATTTTCAAGCTGGATGCTGGATAGAAGTTAGTCTCCTGTTTAAACTCTGTTAGAAAAGAAAGCAACTGTTGTTGAAGCTCACGTGTTTCAATGTTGCTCTTGTCATCTGGTAGCAAAATGAAAGGAAATCTGAAGTAAATGGTAGTTCCAAGCATTTCATTTTGGAGTCACGACATTCACCACCTACAGGAAAGTTCTTCAAACTCCCCTTTTCCCCCAGGAGTTCTTAGGAAGGCTGAGCACATTTTACTAATGCATTTTTACTTTTCTATATTTCCATTCTTCTTCCTGTTTTTCTTCCTTGTTAGTGACTGTTACCAGGAAACCTGCAGGGCCTATATCTCTCTCTTTCCATTTTTTCCAGGACTCAGATATTCTTGCCCAGGCTTCAGTTCATCTTTATCCTATAGGTCACTCTATGCAGAACTCTTTCTAGCCTGAACGCAGGAGCTGGAAGGGACCAGCTGACCTTGTGACAGGCATCTCCGAATCCTGGATACAGAGATGTGCAGAACACGTTAATTGCAGCAATTGAAAATTGTGGGAATTCAGCTTCAAACCCTGCGTTATAGAAACTTATGTTTCTCCCTGATAAGCACTTGCCTTAGCTGATATATATTTTGAAATAGTCAAGAGTGAACTAATTTCCAACCTTCCATCAGTCACATATAGTGTTCTTAGGAATGGGTCATCTGTCCGAGTAGAGGAAAATGTGCAGTGTAATATAGGTCAAATACTGAAAAGTAGATTATAATGATGCATGTTCTGGGTGAAAATGGGAACTGATCTAAAAAACAGGACTCGGTACCTGCATGTGGAGGACTAGTTTTCAGAAGTAGCTCTATGCACGGGTAGGTAAAAAAGATAAAACAAAAAAAAATTATACAACTGTGCAAGTAATTTTCAGTATTCAGTTTCCAGAGTGGAAGTGTGTATACAAACATATATCTGTATGTATGTAGTTACATATTTAGCCTTGTTCATTCATTCCTAGCTGTCTGGTTTCCATGTGCTATGGCAGTAATCACTTGCATAGGGTAGGCATGTAATTTCCCAGACTTAATTTTGAGAATCAAGGCCAGAAAATGAAATCATCATTAACATTGGATGTTATGCACGTGTCAGGAGTGTTTACTGGGGTGTTCTTTGAGATATAAGCAGTTCTTATTAATCCGTCAGAAACGATATCCTCCAAATCATGAAAGCTCTCATTTTCTTTCCTGGAAAAGGCTAAACCATAAGTAACTGAAACACAGGATGTTGCTTCCTCTAAAGCTATTACTAGTTGGAAGACTCAGCTTATAAGGATCTATTCTATAGCATCTGGTTTATAGCATAGTATAATTTTTCTTTAGGAAAAAAAAATCGATCCAAATCCAAATTTCAAACACAATTGAGTAATCTGAGAGTCCAATATTCTGTTGAATTCAGAAATCAAGTATTTTGTCATCTGCAAAGAAAACCTGACATCAGTAATCTGAAAGTATTTCTGTGCCTCAAATACACAATTTTAGATGGTCAGAAATGAGTGCATGCAATAAAGTTCTCTTCAGAGTAGCAACAAAAATTCCTTAGATTTGTCATCTAACTGTTTTCTAAAAGAAACAATTTGGGGCCAGAGTGTTAATAATTTAGCAGTTCAGTCACTGCAAAGAATTAAAAACGAGGTGCTCATTACAACAAGTTGTTTTTATTCTAATCCCCAAAAGTAGGTACCATGCTGACTTGAATTATAATTAGCCCTGAAGTAAGAAGTCCTTGATATGACTAATGCATGCAGAATTAATCAGAATTATTACTGGTTCTGTTAGCACCCTTCCAAAGCAGCATGCCTTCTAAGCAGGCAGAGCTTAAAAGTCATGAGAAAATTAGGCTCAATAAAAAGAAATAAATGTCATACAAAGTAGGGCTAGTTGTGAAGCTTCAGGGTTTTAGCCAGGTTGTAAGGTAGTACATTTCACTGCTTTAATGCTAAAAGAATCATAAAGGCTAAACACGCATTTGGAAATTCTAAACCAGAATTGTTTTTCTAAGTTTAGCGTCTGATTAGGGAGTAAAGATATTGTTTCAAATGCGATGAGTGAGGCAGACAGCCTGTTTTAACTGGCCATATCTGGAGCCAATTCTGAACTGGTATGAAAAGCCTTAACAAAGACCTTATAAAATGGGGTTAGGTTTTTTTATCAGATTTCCTTTTGCCTTGCTCATTTCCTTCTTATGAGCTGAATACTGTAGTCCTCCCGAGAGCAAAATTCCCATGGACATCAGGCTATATATAAAGTCCTTTTAATGCCCTTCACAGTGAGAAAGTATAAGATGCTGTTCTCTCTGACTTGTATAGTCTAAGGCCGGCTGAGTTTCTGAGAAATCGCTTCACTTGAACTGAGTGCCACGCACTGAGACGCAGGCAGGGCACGAGCAAGCACAGCTTCATCAAATGCCCCGGACTGCTCTGTCCAGACTCCTGAGAATTTGGCCCTCACTCCTCTGCAGAGTGGAAAAGTTGCAGTATTTTGGTTAGATAGCAGTCTCGGAAACAAAGTCTGAGGGCAGCAGATGGCAATTTCTGGAAAATCAGCACAGGCACCAGTGAACCAAATCCAAATTATTATAACTTCAGAGCTGTTCTCCAAATTGCCTTGCATCTGGGTTTCGGGGTGTTTTTCCAGCTCTTGTTCTATGTATTTCCACCGTTGCAGGATTCTTTCAGTAGTGTTAGGCAAGGAGAGGGTTTTGTCTTAAATACGCCTGTGAGTGAGTCAGGGTAACATTTAAGACAAGCACACCTTGGTCTCTTGAAGTGATTAAAATGAGGACCCTTCCATGTCAGTGCTTGTCAGAAAGGACACTTTGGGCTTTCCCAGGGATTGTGTTTTTTGAGGATTTTGCAGGCTGCCCCATGCCAGATGCAGGCAGTGTTTGGAGAACTGCGAGACCTACAGGTAGGAGTTTGGGAGCTCCGAGCCTGCCCCCAAGTTGCATGTTGGAGCATGTCAGGGTTCTCTTCCAGCCCACACAGCTAGGTTTTCCGTGTATGGAAACTGTGGCATGGACCCATTACCAGAATCCTCCACAGAAATTCTGGATGCTTTGAGGTGGTTTGCCATCCAGAGGTGTGCAGGCGGGAGTCCTGGCCTTGGCACGTTCGGACTCGCAAGTGAACGCCAGGGAAAGGTGCGTGTGTCCTGGCTCCGCGGCAGACCTGGCAGTCAGCCCCGGAGGCGCAGAACTGCCGTGGTCCCAGCACTGCAGCGGACACTGAATGAAACATTTCAGGACCAATGAACTATGTAATAAAGATGAGAGTTTGACATTTAAACTTCTCTGGCTAGTTCTAGTGTATAGCACTAGATAAGGATAAGGATTGAAATGACATTGTTCCTTGAAAATTCATGGTCTAAAGGTTGGTCTAGTCTCATTTCTGTAACATAGAGAAAATAATGCAGTAATCTCATGTAGAAGGAAAATAGTAAGGTGGCCATGAGAATTTAAAAAAAAAAAAAAATTTAAGAGCTCTTGCACAGTTTCTATCTGTAAAGGGAATAACTGGCTCGTGTGTTTAAAAATATTTTATCAGTAAGTTCAAATATTTTTATTTACCAAAGTAGGATAGCTTCTGTAATTTCAGAAACGGGAGCGAATTTATTTCATTGTTATAGAAAAGCTGATGGTTTGGGCACTTTTCTGCAGCACAGGTTTTCTTTTTGGGCAAACATTGATCTGGATGGGAAAATGTGTGTTGTAGTCATTACAAGAATAATTATAGAAGGAAGAGCCTTCTGTGAGAAAACAGTGTATCCAACAACTGCTGTTCTCTACTGACTGCTCGTATCAGCATAGGGCTGTGTATTTCAGGCACTGGAAGTGGACTAGGCCTGTCTGTGAGAACCAAGTTTCAAGTAACTGTGTTGCTGTGTGTCTCGGCTGTGCAATGAAGGCTAATTCTGAGTATGGTATTAGAACTACATTGTTAATAAACATTTGCCAAATTAGTGGTGTTTAAAACAGTAATTAGCATTGCAAATTTTGTAAGTGAAGTTTTGGACTTTCCAAAGCAATTACAGGTTCTATAAAAGTTACAAGAAGACAGCGACAGCAAACAGTGTGTCTCAGAGAGAACCTCTGATATCAAAGCTAGCCTCTGCCTCAGCCCATAAAAGCTTTGATCATCATGGAAACCAGTTATGAATATGTCTAGATAATAATCCTCATAAAAATTTGACTATCCTCTGAAGTAAATTACAAGGTGGCTTTTTTACTACTAAATTCTGATGGAGCTCACATTATGCTAGGTGTACAGCATGCCATTATAGGCCATGGTTTTTTCTGTTTTAGACATTTTATGATAAGAGGTGCAAATGAACGTTAACAAGATTTGTGAATAGTATTATATCATTTGCTGTCTGACCCACTAGTATTTCTACAGTTGATGAACGTTTGAGGGTGAAAATGAGCACGCACAGAGATAGTCTCTTAGTCTCTGAAAATAATAACATATCAAGCCATTAAAAATTATTCTTAAAAAGATAACAAATCACTCCATAAACTGGAAGCAATTCACAAGCTTGTTGATTTTTTTTTAATACCAAGTTGCCTGTGTCAAATGATACAAATTGCTCCAAGCCCTAACAGTAGATGAAGTTCAAACGCTGGAATTTGTCTTGTTGACTTCCTGTGCAATGTGGTGGTTTCTAGCAGTGATTTCATAACTGTGCCAAAGGGTTAAACTAAAATGCACAACGAGTCATCACTTGATGATGGCTTTCTATACAGCTGCCAAACAGTATTTCGAATGTGGGAGTTCCTTACTCTTCTTTCAAAACCTACCTGTTTAACTCCTCTTTCCAGATTTTGTGTTCCCTGCCCCTGCTTTAGCAGGCAAAGAAGCTTGTGGTAGATTCTTACTAGATATAACTTCGGTTTTATTGTAAGAAGTTGTAGTGAGATGTTTAGGAAAGTATTACAAATCTTGGTTACTCTGATTCCTTGTGTTCCTCTCAGCATTTCATGGGAGTTTGGAACAAATTCTGAGCTCATTTAAGCAAGAGACTTAAGATCAGGAGATGCTTCAGTGAATCCCAGAGATACAATGTTGTCAAATCAAAGTGCAGTCCCAAAGCAAACCTTTACTCTTGCTTTCCTGCAGCTATGTGCTAGCTAAATCATAGATGTCATATATTTAAAACAAAAACTAAAACCTTTAGTCCTTGATTTCCTAACCGCATTTCTCTATGGCTCTGGCATCATGTTTGTGTGATGGACTAATACGAATGGTCTCTCCCTTGCCTTTGCATAACAGGGATGTCAGCATGCCTTAGGAAAGGAACTGTTTTCTTTACATTTCACACATCATTGGCAGTGCTAATTTTGATAGATTCTCATTTCTTTTTTTGCTATCTATGTGGCACAAAGGATAACATAAAGCAGGAAGCCAGCAATATTTGCAGAATATAATTGCAGGATACAGTAGGTACGAGGAATGGGCATTGCTTTTCACGTAAAGGTTTCTCTTCTGAGTAACTGAGATAGAAATGCCAGAGACAAACCTGATACAGTTGTTACCTCCACTCACTTTGAATGGTGCAGAAGTATACCCAACGAGCATTTTAGATAATGCCTTATGCTGTGGTTACACTCAAGAGATTTGAAATATTAGAGAGGACACGGCTTAATTTCAAATTATCCAGACATGTTGTCTTGTTACTTAGAAGCTTTGTTCAGATGGCAAATCAGATCTGTCTTTTAATCTGCTTAGCCTCACTAGCCCTAGCTAGAGGGAGAGTTGCATGTTTTTCTTAATGTAGCCAGGTCTTAACTACTGGAGTTTGTTTCATGTGTGATAAGAACACACTGTTGGATCACGTTCGACTTGGCATCCACCATAACTGCCACGTCTTTCTCAGCAGAGCTGCTATTCAGCCAGTCAGTTCCAAGTCTCTACTGACACACCACTTCTTCCACTCCACATTTGATAATGTTGTAAAGCTCTGGGTCCTGTAAGATCTGTATTCTACTTATGCTAATTAAGCCACCAGCTTCTTCCATTATCAATTCCACTAGCTATTGCAAAGCTATTGTCTCTTTAGAGATTTTGGGGAAAGGTGGGACTTCATTTTGGACTTTGGCCAGAAGTTTTCTTGTGGTATGCTACTGGTGTAATCCTGAGCAAAATGCAAGGATTTGACTCAAAAGATGTGCATCAACCTCTGAATGACACTTCTAAGCCTTACCACTGAACCATGTCGTCACTGCATGTTTATTTTGCCTGAAGTAATAATTAGCTGGCCAAGAAATTAGCCCTGGTAAAGTCAGTATTAAAACAATCTGGGGCTACTGAGTACCTTCTCGTTCTAAAATAAATGATTGAAGCTGCATTGTTCTTCATTTACTGACATTAAAGTGCTTCCATCTGCAATGACAACCTTATGTTACTCTTGCTGATGTGCACTGATACAAAGACTTATATAAACTGTAAGGTTATTTTCCTATGACATCAAAAAAACATGCTTCTCCGTGACATGTTGTCTTAGTTTATTCCATTGTCATCATATTCTGAACCATGGCCAGCTGGAACTTCATGTGAGAAAACTCATTATTTAGTTGTATTTTTTTTATAATCTAAACTGAGGTCACTGAGAGCTTGCTATGGCCCTCGATATCCCTTGATAGCCACACAAAAGATTTCTCTGGTTATAGGTTTGCTAAAGACCTTCTTTGCTTTGAACTGTTGATGACGGATTACTGATGAGAGCACAGGTGAATGTGCAAGAATACTTCCTAATTTGCTTGCCCTGTGCAGCATACCCCTGTATTTCTATGGAGGTGAAGAGAAATATTATCCAACTGCTTATATTCACTGTCTCTATATGTTGTCAGTAATTATAGCAATACAGGATTATGACTCATCTCTCTTTTAGCTATTTAAAGAGGCATTTGATGGGTAATTTTTAGTCATTAAGTTCAGGGATATTGTTAAAAGGCTAATAAATGAATCTTTATTAATTTGATTATACTACTGGTTTGAAAATTTACAATAGCTTTTGGGTACGTCTTCTTGATTCAAATTTATGTGAAAAAAATGCAAGATTAAATAGCAGGAAACCTTGTTCAGGCGAGTTTGTGAAGGAAAACATATGGCTTATTAATCTTCTATTATCCCCTTTCAGGCATGGAGATAGGTAATAAAATACGTCCTTACTCCCCTGCTTAATGCTGCTTCTGCTGCAACTCAGCTCGATTCCTGCTATTTGTCTGTTGTGTTTGTACAAATGAATGGGCAGCAAGGGGGCAGAACGGAGAGGGAATGAGGAGAGCTGTGGCTCTTTCCCAGCTGTTCACAACCAGAGAAGTTGTCTGGGTGCAGAGAACTGAAGTATTTTATTGTCAGATGAGGAGGGAGAGTACCATGGTGCTGGGAGTCTCTGCCTTGAAAGAAGGTCGCTTTTGATCTCCTTTTTGGGGATGATGCTGCTAAGTACCTCCCTTGAAAACACACTGAAACAGTACCATCTGGCCTCTTCATTTGTCATTGCTTTGTCATACCCTTACCCTGTCTGCCCATCTATTCACATGCTGCAATAGAAAACTACCTCATAACACATGACGGAAATGAACTGTCCCTTTTTAAATTTAGGAATCACTCAGGAGTCCCCTCTTGCCTTCAGACTAGCTTTGATATTAGTTTGGTATATTATGTTCAGTCCAGGTTGCATATTAACAGCCCTTAACCTCATAAAACCCATGTTTGACACCTTCTGCTTCATTTGCATTTCATGTGCTGTGTGATGGCTTGCTACAAGAACTTATGCTGATGAAAGTTACCCATGATGAAAAGTACGTCTATATAACTGTTGCATCACAGATGGAGAGCTGTAAGCAATACAGGGAAAATGCTATCCAAAAGAAACTTGTGTTACTGTAATTACATACTGCTAAATAAATAATCTAACATTCCTCTCGTATTGTATTTTTAAAGGGTGAACCAGGTTTCATTGGTCCGCAAGGAGAACCTGGGTTGCCAGGGCTACCAGGAACAAAGGTAAGGGTAATTGGCCAACACTCTGGTGCAAAGCCCTTAGAGCCAATGTCAAATTCCCCTTCCTCAGCACATAGCAGAGACTGAGGCTGTACTAATGGAGGAAAATGTGGAAAGTCATAGTTCATGGACCAGTACTATGATATATGTCTTTGTACTGATGCCCTCAAACAATGTGAAGGCAGGTGTTAGATCCATTCATAACTTGAGTTCATCCATTGCCTTTGTTCATGTTAGCATCCCAAAAGTTATTTGTTCAAGAGGCAGAATATGCATGACTGAATAAACTATATTTTCATAATTTTTTTTTTAGGAAAAAAGCTTGAAAGTGTGTGCAGGTATTAGAACTTTGATACTACATACCAGACTCTGAAAATACAAATCCACTAAACCTGTATTTTTTTCTTTCTTCCTATGGGGTTTTTTTAGCCACTGTATGGCAAAGTTAGAATAGTATGAATCCTACAAACAGTCTCACAGTTTGGGGATCTTTATTCCAGTCCTTTCAGAATAGGGAAAAAAACACCTTACAAATCCCATTTCCATTTTGAAGCCCTCTTCTTTTGCCTTCGAGAAGACTGTATTTACTCAGGGGAGAGTTCCCCAACCATCAGAAGTCATAGATGAACTTGAAAATGTTTTCTTCTGATGGCTGGATTTTTTTGGTCGTGCTGAGATGGTGGTGTGCTGAAGACTGCCCAATATTTTGTGATACATGTGTATCTATTGCAATAGGGTGACAGAGGAGAGGCAGGCCCTGTTGGGAAGGGTGAGCGAGGTGAACCAGGAGTTCCTGGACCAAAGGTGAGTCTGATTTTACATTGGAAATGTTTTGTTAGCTTTACACCTATGAACACATCTTTTCCTGCAAAAAAAAACTTGGTGAGTGAGCTTTTAAATGAAAATGCTGTCAAATACTGCAGTCCAGTCCAGAAGACAACGGCAGTTTTGTGTTCGCAGCTATGGAACTGCAGTCTGAATGACTCTTATTTGGTCTACAAAGTAAAGACACTACCTACATACCTACATACCTACATACCTCCATGTCATGGAGTTGGCCTAATTCATTCCAGCTAAAGTCCTGACGTGAGCTTTTAAATGAAAATGCTGTCAAATACTGCAGTCCAGTCCAGAAGACAACGGCAGTTTTGTGTTCGCAGCTATGGAACTGCAGTCTGAATGACTCTTATTTGGTCTACAAAGTAAAGACACTACCTACATACCTACATACCTACATACCTCCATGTCATGGAGTTGGCCTAATTCATTCCAGCTAAAGTCCTGACCTCCAGGTCCCTAACTTTCAGCATCGAAGTATGAACTCTTTGACCAGTGTGGCTATTCAATGCGGAGAAAATCCATTTTGCATGCTGTTTTCACACTCTGTAAGAAAGAGATCATTCTAACTACATTTTAGCGTTGCCTTAAGATTTTCCACTGTGTCAATACCATCAAGTTTTCCTTTCTTAATACATCTTGAAAACAATAAGGCAGATTTTGTGCTTCTTGGCCAGTTAGTTTATATTCATCTGAACCGTTGGGAAAAGAAGTTGTGGTAACGCTTTATTTTAATCTCCTTATTTTAGGATATTTAACTATCTTCTCTATCTCTTAGCTATCATTTTTCAGCAGCTATGGAATGACATAGGTCATTCCTGTAAACCCGTGTTAATGATGTCTACTCTTTACGAGTGCCAATACTACTTTTCCTTTGGAAGGATGGAATCTGTGGCCTTTGCGTGCTGGTATTAAAGAATATATTACTCTGGGTGCTATTAAATTCAGTGCCTTTACAGATTCATTATCTTGGTCATATGAAATGAACTGTTTCTGCTGTTCCATACTGTAGTTAGTCATTACTAATTTCTTTTTCTCTGCACTCCCATTTCTCTATCATTTTTCTCCTATCTTCCTTCAAACAGGGGAAAACAGGTGAACCGGGATCTAGAGGCCCAAAAGGGTCAAAGGTTAGTAGTAAAGAAACTACTTTCTTTAGTGGAGTAATTAGCACATTGATTTTTAGGATAAATTATTTGTAACATTTCACAGAAACTTCACTTATCTCTGCAAAAGAACCTGTAACAGTCTGCAGTGTTCTTTATAAGTGAAACCTTCTGACTTTTAGCTTTAGCTATTAGAGACGAATCCTGTGTGTTTTAAACATTGTGATTCTAGTTCTTTTTCTGTTATAACATCTATTCCACTCTGCTCTGGTTTTCCCCATGCAACTTGGTTTCTCTCTGTGTAACTGATGTGGGTTAGTCCTCCCACAGGCCAGGAACCAACACCTGACTGTGCCTGCGGAGATTTAACTGGTTTTCACAATAATTTTGTGGATCCACACTTTGGTGAGTTAGGAATCAGCGGTACTGCACATATTGCAGGCTAAGATGTGCTGGCCAGAAGTCCTACAAAGGCAAGGCTTGTAGGTTACATTACCGTTTTACCTACTTTAAAAAACTACTTTGATTATATCTATCTATCTATCCATCCATCCATCCATCCATCCATCTCTATAGAGATATAGTTGGTTCACATATATGTATATAGAGAGATAAAATATATGCTTTTCTATTACTCCATCTGTTGTGCAAATACTGTGCTCACTGGACTCCTTCATGTTACATTATGGAAGCAAGAGGAAAATAGATTTGTTTCGGTGGTTATTGAGTTTGCTGTCAGAATAAAGATGATGAGACAATGTAGGCTGGTAGGATACTGTTTGCAGTACTTGTAAGGTCCTTGAAGAGCGGCCTATTCACAGTGCTTAAGGATATGATTAAATAAGTGCCACTTAACCTCATTCATTCTCACCAGAAAGGAACATTGGAAAGTGAGGGAGCTGATGAGGGGATCAAAGCATTAAAGTGAGAGTAGAAGAGCAAATCAACCTCTCGTTTGCCTACAGTACCTGGGCACCTCCCAAATGCACCAAAAAGATAAAGATACCCTCTTTAATTCCCTTTTCATAGAAAAAGGATATATGATTTTCATTTTACCTGCATACCTGTCTTGAAAATCTGGCCCACAGAAGTCAATCTAGTGGTTGGGAACTTCATTTTTTAACAATTCCAATGACAGGTTCACTAGCTGCTGCCAAGGCAACACTGAAAGGAAAGGCAGGTGGCACAACCTTGATTATGTCCTGCCACGAGCCTGCTCTTCATATTCCTTCATTAGCCCCATCAAAGTTTTCTGTTTTCTGTGTTTTCTATTACCACTGGTGCATTAATCATTCTTCCCTGACTTGTACCAAAGTTTTATAGATTTCAACAGGAGCAAAAGTTGCAGTTCTTACCCAAATTAATTTTGAGTAATATAAAACTACAATGCTACAGGCTTGGGGAAGAGTGG
>NW_009232946.1:0-490 GCF_000690835.1 Fulmarus glacialis
GAGGGTGCCTGTATCCCCAGACCCGGTCTTCGTGGGCTCAGCCTACCTGCGGGAGAGCCTGCCCACCGGCAACCCCGAGGGCGATGACGATAAGATCTACTTCTTCTTCAGCGAGACCGGCAAGGAGTTCGACTACTTTGAGAACACCATTGTCTCCCGCATCGCGCGCGTGTGCAAGGTGGGCGCAGGGCAGCGGGGGTGTGCGTGGGGGGCCGTGCCCAGGATGTCACTCACCGCTGGGGCGGGGGGTGTGTGGGACCACCCTGCACATCTCTGTCCCCCTATTCGTGGACACCCCAGGAGGGGACCAGCACCCACGGGAGACCCCTCTGGAGCAGTTACAGCTCCATAGCACCCAACCCAGGGCTGCAGCTCGAGCCCGCTGTTCCCACTGGCCCTGTTGGTGGCAGCAACCCTTCCCCATCTCCTCTACTCCCTCGCCAGAGGGGACACAAGCCCCGTCCTCCTCTTGGGTCGCGTTTTTCTTTCC
>NW_009232947.1:0-330 GCF_000690835.1 Fulmarus glacialis
CCGGAAGTATAAAAATTAGGGCTGTACCTTTTCCAAAAGCAGTCACTAACTTCCTCCGTACGTCCTCTGCCGCTTTTACAACACCCACTCAGTGCAAAACCTCAGCCCTCCTTCACGTGTCGAACGGGACGTGTCGAGATGCCTCTAAAATCACACAAACCCACACACCAGGTTTCTAAAAGCAGCGGAACGAAGGAGCTGCTCCATTCTCTGGCTCCCACCAGGGGCTGCAGCAGGGGGTGGCCCCGGCTGACCCGCGGTGCCGGGGCAAAGCCAGGAGCGCGTACCCGGAGCGCGCATCGGCTGCGCCGGTCGCTGCCGCCCTGGCAG
>NW_009232947.1:461-1773 GCF_000690835.1 Fulmarus glacialis
GCTCTGCGAGGCAGCCGGGCCAGAGAACCACAGCCCAGCGAGCGGCAAACCTGCGTGGGGGATGCGCAGATATCTCTGTTCCTGCTTTTTTTGGAAGGCCAGGCCTCCTGCAAGAGGAAATGGAAATCGTGAAGCCACTGCCTGGAGTGGTTCCTGCTAATATTTTTCCATGGAGTGAAACTGGAAATTACTTTTTAGAAAAATATAGGGTGATTTGCCCGAGTATTTTTGTTCTGCAAAAATACCTCATCATAATCAACAGCATCCTCGCTAGGGAACAAAAATAAGCGCATTGCTAAGGATGAGCTGACGTTTATTCCTCCTGGCGTAGCAATAAAAAGCTGACCGGGTTCCAGCTACATTGCCCAAATCCAGAGAGTTTCACTGGTGTAACTGCAGGCGCCTCTTGCTTAGCAGAA
This sequence comes from Fulmarus glacialis, assembly GCF_000690835.1. Taxonomy (NCBI): domain Eukaryota; kingdom Metazoa; phylum Chordata; class Aves; order Procellariiformes; family Procellariidae; genus Fulmarus; species Fulmarus glacialis. Next base: position 881 of record NW_009232947.1, read on the forward strand.
GACTACAGGTAACATGGGTGAAGGAAAGGGCTGGGACAGGCACCCACTCGCTGTGAACGTCTGCGGGGGCAGTCGCTTGCAGTGGTGCTGAGAGGGGTCATGATGCTGGTTTAATGGCCGGGGAGCCCCGCTCGGCTGGTCCCCAGAGCCTGTCGAGCACAGCCTTGAGCACTCTCATTAAATTATGGTTATTCTCTCTCCTTCCTTACCTGGCAGATGGCTTCAGCCTTGTACCAAGCCTTCACCTAGATCACTTGGTCTGGCTTGCAGCTCTGCCCTGCTCAGGAGCAGTAAGAGTGTGCTTCACCCGTCATAGAGCCAGGGCTGCGAAAAGACCTCTGTGCCTGTGCCGAGGCAGGGTCCGCTTCCGAATTCGCCCTGATTAAAGTCAGTCCAGCATGTTTCTGAAATCCTTCAGAGCAGAAGCCTCCTGAACGGCCAGCGCAGTCGCTACCGAGCCTGACAACAAGCCTAACTTTTCTTTGAAAGGTAAACCTGTTATTACACGTCCTTCCCACAGCGGTCAAAGGCACTTTATACCCCTCCCTTTGCAGCAGCTTCTTACATACTTCGAGAGTGCTGTCACGCCGTGCCGCCGGCTTATCTGCCGCGGTGCTCGGGGGGTCCCCCCAGGCCCGGCTCCCCAGCCCTCCCCTCGCTCCTCCTGCCTTCCTCTGCCTTGCCCCAAACCGGGCCGTGCCTTCGGTCACGGCCGGTGCCCTGGCGCGGGGTCCCACGGGGCTGAGAGCCACGGCAGGGTTATTGCACACACCCTTCAGCAGTGCGTCTACAGAGCCAAGCTGGTATTTGCTATTTTGGGTTTTTTGTTTGTTTGGTTTGGTTTGGTTGGTTTTTGCTTGGTTTTTTTGTTTGTTTGTTTGTGTTTTTTGTTT
>NW_009232947.1:1936-2865 GCF_000690835.1 Fulmarus glacialis
TTTTAAAAAAAAAAAAAACCCCCTGCCATTATCAACTTGATTGCACAGGAACTGCTTTTCCAGCGAGCAGCAGGCTCCCCTGGCCGCGCTCGCAAGCAACCCCGGCACCCGAGGTCCAGCCCTCTGCCAGGGCTCGGGGGACGAGGCGGGTTCACGTGCGCTGTGGGAGGGCGCGTGCTCATCCGGAGCTGTGCTTCAAATGCGTAATTTAAATTTAATAAGGGTGCTTACTAATTAAATATCAACAGGTTATTAAAAACAGCTTTATTGGAGATTAGCAGCTGAGGAGTGATATCCCCATTTAAATAAACCAGGGTGCTTGGGTTGTGGGGTTTTGTTGGGGTTTTTTTTTTGTTTTGGTGGGGTTTTTGGTTTTTTGTTTTGTTTTGTTTTTTTGTTTTTTTTAAGCTTGGAGAGCACGTGAAAACCTTTTGTTTGGCCCGTAAGGGCTCTGCTAAGGACCTCACGGCTTTGCGTTTTTGTTGCTCAGCCCCGCATTGCCGCCCAGGGCGGGCAGAGTGCGGCAGTGGAAGGTCGGCGTGTCCCCCCCAAACCCCTGCCCTGCTCGTGCACGTGTCCCCGAGCACGGGGCAGCCTGTCCCTCCGATCCATCGCTCTCCCGCTAAACCTGACATCCAGGAAAGGGTCGGGACGGAGGGAGGGTGATGGAGCAGGGTGTGCGCGCCTGCTCCATCACCCTCCCTCCGTCCCGACCTCATCCAGGGTCTGGCACACGCACACGAATGGCACCAGGCTGGACTCTGCGGCTTGCCTCCTTCCGGAGGGCTCTGCAAAAGCCAGCCGGCGCTGGGTAGCAAGGGCCCTGCTTTTGGGTCCTTACTCGTGCTCACCTGAGCGCTCCCTGCTCAAGCAGTGGGTTTGGGATGTGAGGAGGGGGCCCACAGCCCACGCCTCCCACCCGGGCCACA
>NW_009232947.1:3060-4058 GCF_000690835.1 Fulmarus glacialis
GGATGAGGTCGGGACGGAGGGAGGGTGCTGCCAGCCCCGCGCACACCCTGCTCCATCACCCTCCCTCCGTCCCGACCTCATCCAGGGTCTGGCCCACGCACACGAATGGCACCAGGCTGGACTCTGCAGCTTGCCTCCTTCCACGGACGGCTCTGCAAAAGCCAGACGGCGCTGGGTAGCAAGGGCCCTGCTTTTGGGTCCTTACTCGTGCTCACCTGAGCGCTCCCTGCTCAAGCAGTGGGTTTGGGATGTGAGGAGGGGGCCCACAGCCCACGCCTCCCACCCGGGACACACTCACCCAGCGGCAGCGGCCGGGGGGCCCTTCCCTTGCACCAGCAATCCAGGCCTGCGTGCAAGCCCCATCTGCAACGCTGGGTAGCAAGGGCCCTGCTTTTGGGTCCTTACTCGTGCTCACCTGAGCGCTCCCTGCTCAAGCAGTGGGTTTGGGATGTGAGGAGGGGGCCCACAGCCCACGCCTCCCACCCGGGACACACTCACCCAGCGGCAGCGGCCGGGGGGCCCTTCCCTTGCACCAGCAATCCAGGCCTGCGTGCAAGCCCCATCTGCAAATCAGCTCTGCGATAGACCGGCGCCGATTTAATCCAGCCCCAGCCAGCTCCAGCGAAGCACCCTGCGCCATAATTGCTCTCCTGCAGATTGCACCCAGCGCCTGTTTACTCTTCTATAAATAGCTCCTGTTGAACACTGCTTATGGAGCAAAACCCAAACGGGGTATTACCAAAGAGCTGTCAAAACAGTTCTCAAATTGAAAGATATGTATACAAAGTAGTTCTGCTGCCAGTCCCCTTAAATTACAGCTTCCACACCTGCAATTTTTGGTAAATATTCTAATGCATTTCTTTACACATGGGCGTTAAAGCAGCAAAACCTGCCTTAGCTCTACGTACAGACGTCTTGCTCTCATCGTGGTTTGCACGTCCAAAGTACTCCGTGAAAGCAGCCCCTGGCCTCGGCACCCGACGCCCCGTACGAACGGC
>NW_009232947.1:4281-9097 GCF_000690835.1 Fulmarus glacialis
GAGGGCTGCGTGCCTTTGCTGGCGACAGAGAGCCGGGCAGCACAGGGGCTCACCGGCCTTCGAGCATCTTCTATCCACGCAGGCGCAGGTGGCCGAAGTGCAGCGGCGTTGACACTGGGCACCTCGCTTCTCCCGTGCTGTTCTTTTTTTGACTGATGCAGTTGTTTTCCTGAGTTTTCTCATGGAAAGCCAAGGGAAGCAGCATGCTGGCAGGCAGGCTCCATCGATTTCCCGCAGAACCTTGTCAAATCCTCTCTGCAGGGATTTTCCCTCTCTGCTCCATGTCAGATACGCTGGGCTACATGACTGTGCACGTTTCCACCTCTCTCCTCCATCTTTACAGTTTCCCAACTTTTGCAGTTTCTCAACTATGGGAAATATAAGATGGGCTGTCTTATTTGATTGAAAAAATTGATTCTGGATTTTTCAGACGGCTGAATACCCAGAACCTGTGACGGTGCCTCCCCCTCCTGCCAGCCACCCATCCAGCCATGGGCAAACCTTTTACAGTAACTTGCCTGTGAATCAGCTTAATCACAAGAGTTGGAGCGAGTGGCCCGGGGGATCTGCAGTGCCCTCCTAAGCGCAACTCCCCTCGTTCGAAGGAACACTTGCAGAAAAAAGGGGAGATTTTGAATTAGGAGGGTCACAGTGACGGGGCCAGGTTTTGTTTGCTGCGTTCATGTGAGTAGCTGCAGTGAAATCGGAGTGCTGTGATACGTGATTGATAGATGATTTTGGATTACTTGCGGGGGGGGTATGCAATATTTAAAGCTAACCGGGCCTAAACTGGCTTTGATAAAAAGGTGACAATCCAGCAATGCTGTGCGGACTGCTCCAAAGCTACTCCATGTTTTGAGGCTGGGCTGGGAAAGGTGCGAGTTTACAGCCTCCCAAACGCTGCAGCTGAGCCGCCACACAAAATCTTGAAAAACATGCTGGTAGGCTTACAGGATCCCTCGAGGCTACCCCTGAATCGTTAACAGGGCTGTGATTAGGCTTGGCAGCCACTCCAAAGTGCAGAAACGATCTTAAGCACCGATTCTCATGGCTGGAGAAGTAAGAAACGTGAAGTCGGGCCAGAGAGCGGCAGAGCCGGCGTGCACCGTGGTGGCAAGGGTGAGGAGAACAAGAGCAACCGCTCTGTCTCCAGGAAAGAAAAGCAATTCACCTGCCACCTGTGCAAAGGGTCTGGCTGCTTCAGCAGAGTCTGAGCTCACTGCCGAAATACCCGTGCGGAAGCTGGGCTGGGAGCTTTTATCTGACCAGCATTGCTCTGCAGGGTGCTGGCTGTTCCCTGCGTGACGGGCGTGTTGCTGCCGACGTGCGGTTTTTCTCCTCCGACGTCCAGAGGAGCCCGAGTTCCCGGGACTGCGCTGCTTCGGCCACGCTGCCCGGAGCAGGAGGCTCCTCTTGGTGCGGCTCGGCTGGTCCTTCTTCTTCCAGCCAGAAACGGCCGGAGAGAGGGAAGAGACAGAGCTGGGAAAGGGGCTGAGAGCAAAGCTCCCAGCACGCAGGGGAGGACGTGGACTCCCCAGGGCTGTCCCGGGCAGCCGGGGTGTGCTCTGCAAATGTCTTTATCATTAGCTCCTCACTTTTTGCTCCAAAGATCGTTCTTCATGTTGAAAGGCCTTTCCCAAGGCCCAGCTTTTGCAAAGGCGCCGCATCCCCCCGGCGCCCGGTGTGGCTTTGCCCACGGGGGCGTTGCGGAGGGGGAGCCTTGTTGGGCTCTGACGGGGCAGCTCAGACGTGCCTGGAACAAGGTTCCCAGATACCTGTGACCCTCTTCATTTAAAAGCAATGCAGCCCTGTTGATGCCACTAACCTTTAGTAGCAAATCCTCTTCTTCAATCGTCTTCCCAGCGGGCACAGCACAACTCGGGGTAGCTGCGCTCTCATTTGCAAGATTATTCTTACCAGAGCTGCTTGCCAGCTCCCTGCTTCCAGCCTTTGGGCTCTTCTGGCCTGACTTGTGTACATCATGTGTTCATTTTGTACATCTGCTAAGTTATTTCTGCCTGTGGTCTTCCAACCACCAGACTATCACAAACTCCTCAAACCTTGCTGTATCCAAGGTGCAGCTGATCTGGTAAGGAAGATGGAAAACAGAGGTCCAGAGAGCATAAATAGCTTCTTACGTGATCATATGTATTTTTTGGCCAGTACAAGAGACCAAATTCCATTTCTAAACTAGTGTCCTCATCAGCGGACTGTCCTGCCCTCTCTGGGGCTGTGGATGCTCAGTACTTAGAAGAATTCAACCCCAAGCGTTTAGATCTGGAAAAGAAATATGTGAATATAGTCCCTTTTTAGAGACGGCTGTGGTAACACCGTTCAAGGCTAGAGTTTTGTGATCTACTCCTTATTTTCCTTTTGGTTGTTGGGGCAACTTCTTTATGGACCCGTGCAAAGGGACTCTCCTTCCCCATCCCCTCTATAGGCGATTCCTGCTTGGAAGATGTTAGTATGTGACCCCAAAAAAGGCTCCAGGAGAGGAACTGGAGAGGCTGCCTGTCAGTGCCTGCAGCTCTTGTGCTGCCAATGTCAAAGTCTAGTCCAGCTTTCACTGAACTTGCAGAACTTGCCCACGTGGCCAGACCTTGGCGTACGGGCCACCTCAGCTTTCAGCAGCGTCTCTGCTCACTGCCCATCAGTGAAATTCTTGCCTCTTTCCTTTTAGAAAGAGCGGTCTTACTGTCCAGCTGCACAGATGTCCAAGGAGCACCAAAATTTACTCTCTGCTGGACAATATTTATTTGCCTTCATCCAAATGATAAAAAAACCCCAAACCCTGGTGCTTCAGAGAGAGGGAGCAGTGCCAATACCTCCATAAGCAGCCACTCTGGAGCTGCTGCCCTCTTGCATGAACTTGTATGTGTAGCGAAATTTCCCAGGAAAGCAGCCTGGAGGAAGAGTATTTGGGCTTGTGGTACCCAAATAGGAGAGCGCAGTATCAGTCTCATGCCAGAAAAGAGGTAATCTGATGTACTGACACTGATAGCAAGATGAATTCACACCCGCCGAAAAAAACTTCATAAAGCTAAAGTCACTGTAAAATTAGCATGAATAATTGTATACCTTCACAGAGCTTGTGTGCTCATCCGTACGAACAGCAGGCCCCTGGAAACAAAGCTTTGTAATAAACACAGGGGAAGAGCTCTTGGCCAGACTCTTGCACAACATCATTCTTTGGTGCTCGTTACCTGCAGCTTCGGTTATGACTGATCCTATCACAGCCATAAAGAAGCAGTAGCAGCAATTTTATCAGCACTAAGAAAGGGTATCTCTCAGGGAGCACAGAGAGGAGACACATACCTCTAGAAATCCAGACCTAGCCTCAAAACCTAAAGGATTCACCGAATTTGGGATCTTCAGTTCCAGAGCTACTTTGTATGGGGATAGGCTGGACTACCTTCTGTCATTTCGTTTTAGAAGAAGGGTAAGAATTTGAACAGCTGTGATAATGTTGTGGACCAGGCCTAGGTTTGTGAGGCATTTTATGTTCTTCCTTTCATGGCAAAAAAGGTAAAGCCTGATATTTAAATGCAATGATATTTCAATACAGTAGACTTACAGGATTTCTTTTGTTTCTCATGCCAAGACAAACCATGTACAGATGTGTAAGAACCAGGACCTCCTTCAGAAAAATCCTAAACAACTAAGTTTTATGCAGGAGTTCATACTGCTGCCCACCAGGACAGGTTTTTATTGAAAATATCGTTACAGACTGCCTGTCGTGCCAGGTTGCACGAAGGACGGGGTAAGGAAATTTTGCAGTAAATACCACTATGGAGTCAAATTCCTGTTTATTTCCCATGAACTCAGTATTTGCATAGTCAGACCAAGTGGCTTTAATTTTCATTCGGATGTAACGACGAGGCCGACACACCAACTGACGCCTTCTGCAGATAATCTCTAGCTGTAATCTGCTGAAGTCAGGAGACTCCTGCTGACGGAGACGTTTCAGGTGCTTTCTCTCTCGTTCCTGCACATTTTCCAGAGCATTAAGCATGTGAAGCAGATTTTAGAAACGTTCGATAAAACTGCAGAAGTGTTTATAGGAGTCTACATTTTTTACCACCTTCTGGAGGCCATTATAATACACAAAAACAAATAATTATTGCAAGCAGCACACCAGTTAAATGACGAATATTGTTTTGCATTAAAAACACACCACGTGTCCTAGCCCGGCTTGCTGGCTGGTTCCTAGCATCAGTTGACCAGCTGCACCTACCAAACATCGCTGCTCGGTTTTCATCACCTCAGATCTTCAGCGTAAGCCCTAAAATGCTGAGACAGCCGAATAAGCAGCGAGCCATGGAGTGAACTCCACTTAACCTTCCTCGGTCGCTCACCGCCACATCTGACCTCTGTGCTGGAGGTGCTGGAATTCGTCCTGCCGCCCCGCTCTCGTACAGGATTTCCTTGTGAACGAGCTGTTGGGGGGGCAGCTTTAATTTACTGCTTGAGTTGTGAGATCTTCGTTAGAAGTATTGGAGATTTCTTGTCCTGTCGCCAAGTGATATTTATGCAGCTTGATAAAATTTCTCGAGCGTGCAGGAGATACGTGCTGGGACACCGAGTGCTGCACGGGGCAGGTGTTAATTAGCAGCGCTGTCAGGTCCTATATCAGCACCCAAATAGCTGATTGAAAGGAAAAGACGTCCAAAGACAGGCGGTTGATACTGCTCTTTCATAAGCCGTGGGTAACTGGTCGTGCTTCTGGGAACCAGTTGTTCCCCCGTTATCTCCCGCTGGGCACGGCAGAGGCAGCACGGGACGGCGGCAGCTCCTCCCGGGGGGACGCGGCCCCGTC
>NW_009232948.1:0-262 GCF_000690835.1 Fulmarus glacialis
CTGGGGCAGCCGCGGAGACCCCAGTGCGGGCCTGGGTGTGTTTCACGATTATCCTGGGTTTTGCCGTCACCTCCTTGCAGAGCGGCAGGAAGCTCCGGCAGGGCCGGGGGGTGCACAGTTCCTGCGCGGTTCCTGCGCTTGGCGTGGAAAGCGGCTGTGCGGTGGGGACGGGGCAGGAGCGGGGCTGTGGGAGCGGGGCTGTGGGACTGGGGCACGCGCTGCGGGGCTTTGCTGGGTTTCAGCAGCAGGGAGGGAGCGTCCC
>NW_009232948.1:539-752 GCF_000690835.1 Fulmarus glacialis
TCGTTTGGCTGGTCCCTTGGGCGTGAGAGGCAAAAACCAGCCGAGCCGCCTGGATGGGCACCAAATATAAAGCCATGGCAGGTTGGAGGTTCAGCGCAGTGGGACAGATTTTGGCAGGGCGTTGGGATGGTTTCAGCGGGAGCACAGGGGGACGGTGTCAAACACTCGCCCAGGCGCTGCCCTGTCCCCCTCGCCCCGTGCCTGTGCGCTCCT
>NW_009232949.1:0-17985 GCF_000690835.1 Fulmarus glacialis
AGGGGGAGAGGGGAAGGGGGAAATCACATAATTGTGCTTTTAAAACTGATTTTAAAAAACAACAAAAGTTATTCCTCAAAACGTGGATTGTCACATAATTTCAATACTTTAAAGCTCATATTAGAGCCTTTCACAAAACCTGTAAAGCAAGTGATATGCATAATATTTAGGTGGTTTAAGTTCCTTACCCCTAAAACCATTTTTTTAAAGCCAAATAATTAGCAAGACGACTTTACTGTGAATTGTATCTATTTTGATAAAAAGTTATACCACCTTTCCTTCAAACCTATTACACTCCCAATATATCTCTTTAATACACAGACATAACCGCAGAAGTACACACACACAAACTTGAAAAGCAAAAAGCATGAAGGTAGCTTAAACCCCTGCAATTACATAATGAAATTTTTAAAAGCACATATTCAATGGCTTTAAGCCTTACGATTCCCCCAAAACCACAGGTAAATCACTACACAAGCCCATTGTAACCAAAAAGATTTTTAGGTTATAAACAGCCTTATAATGCACATCTGATGGTGTAAATAAAACTTACCAGAGGTTGAAGACAAGATATTAACTATGGCGACTTGGGTATCTGACAGAGCTTCTTGGTAAGAGAAATTTGCCAAGAACCACTGGGGGAAAAGAAAAATAATTTTATGATTATATGGATAGCAACAGCAAAGTTTAAGTTTATCAGTGCAATAAAATCCTACTTAAAGAAAAAAACCCAACTATTTGTCCAAAAATAAAATCAGAACAAGACTTTTACCTCAAATAGATTTCTAACTTCTATTAAAGTGGCAGGTACATTAAAAGACAGAGGCAAAATTAGAACTGGCCCAAACCAACCACATTCAACTACATGTTCAATAATGAAATAATATACTTCAGAACTTCAGAACATAATTAAACATAATATACTTCAGAACATAATTAAATAATTAAAATTAAATTATAATAGCTATTCTATAGGAACTGAAGGTACTTTTAACTTGTTCTGCAAGTGCTTCAAGGTGATTACTGCACAAGGGCTGCAAAGAAATTTCAGAGATACATGGGACGTTAGTCAGCCTAGTAAGTTTTTTTAGAGTACTTCAAACAGGCACACATCTCCACCCTAAAAAACAAGCATCACTTACATTCAATACCTCAAAAATATTTTGGAAGGATTCATGTCTGTGAATTCCTTCATAAATATAAAAAACGGCAAGTGTTTTATCATTTTTTGATTAAGATCTCATTAATGAGATCTCAGTTATATCCTCAGGGAAGAACCACTCTCTAAAGTCTTAGGTGGAAATACTTATACTGTCCAAGAAGAAATACATATACATGACAGTAGTAGCAGCATCCGTGAACAGCATAAACAGGATTTGTTTTGAACATAAGGACTCTACCCTAGAAAATCTGCATGTGTATATATATGGAAATATACTCAGATACACAGAATTTTAAATAATTTTTTGAAAAGCTATTTCATCCATCCAAAATCATTAATGAGTGGCTTATTATTCCCTTGGTGCTGTGTGCACGTTCTTTATGTATACACACAGAAAACTACATCATCGTTTTCTGGTCTATGCATCAACAGTACTAATAATTTTTTTTATGATGATTTTAAATGTTTAAAGAGCACAGCTTCCTAAGGAAAAGCTCTGGTGTGTCCACACTACATATAACCTATTTGGCAGTATCAGTGAAGCTACTTTTAGAAAAGCTATCACTGATCTGCTCTCTACATTTTTACCGTCTCTCAAAAATCCTGCCACCATTAACTCTCTCTCCCCCCAGAACTGAGGCATGGTGCAGAATCAGCAGCAACTAACAGATTCGTAAGTAAATCCTGCAGACCTCAATGGAGCTAAAGGACAGTTAACTATCTTCTCTTCAGGGCACTGAAGGGCACAATGCCACAGTGAGGCATAAGATGGTACTCTTTCTGTGATGGCCCAGAAAGAAGCCATAGTGACATTTACCCATTTCATGCAGTCTCACTGCAGCTGTTAACAGCCTGTATACATGTAATCCCAGATTTTGCTGTACAAAACATACCCAACATTGGACAACACAGCACAGAAGCATGGCGTATCTTACAACTGACCTTACAGTTAATCTTACAGGTAACTATACACCCAGGATCTCTTTTTATTACCCTCCCTTTAAAAAGTTGCACCTTCATGTCCAGCATGTATGGAAGGTTTTACTTTTTATAGTATATTTGTAAAATGAGGCATAAAGGATACAAGTCATCTCAATACCGTTTCACTGTTATTATATAAGCTTTAATTGCATTCATACTTAAGTTTTCTGAAAGAATGGAGCACATACCACAAAGCAAAAGAAAAAGCTAATTTTTGCTACTTGAGTTGCAGTAAGTTTTCCTACAGTTTTTAATATTGATTCCTGCTCCTTAACCGCTGGATATGACATACGAGACAGCTTTGCTTCCAGTGCATGGCTCGATGGGAGTTGTCGAATCTCCATAATATTACTGAACCTTACACGAGGCTTTTTGGGAGCTTAAGAGAAGAGGAAAAAAAAATAGAAAAAAAAAGCTGCATATTATCATTAAACTTTTCAAGCCAACACAATATGCAAATAAAACTATGATGTTCTAATACGGCATTGATTACAATACTTCACAAATAATAACAGGTTTCTATCCAAATAGAAGACATGCCATTATTTTTATTTATTAAACTAGTACTTTGCTGTTTGATAGGCCACTAATAAGACAAAGCACAATTATAGTTTTCAACCAATACAGTTGTCCATCCACAAAAAATCTCACTGAAAAGCACCATCCCTCCTCCCTGTCAAAAAAATCCCCAGGCAACAACAAATTTTTAGATAGGAATTACTCTGTATTGATAAATCTTACATATAAGATTTTCTTTAATTGCTTAATAGTCAAACAGCCAAAAACTGCACACAACTATACCTAACTGCAAGGACAGTATTTCATTCAGAGGATGAGAGTGTCCAACAGACCTCAAAGCTTAGCAGAGATCATAAGGTCACATGCTCATTTGAAATCCACCCTCTAACTAATCTTGCAAACCAGGATCAGATTTTATTTATAAGGGTATTTAAGTATCATTAGTTTCCTGTGTAAAGAAAACATTACATGCTACATATAAATATTAGCCTAATTCAACATGAAACAATACCTAATTTCCTAAAAAAAGTAAAGGGAAAAGCTACAGCTCAAACAACCCTGATGTGATTGGTGCATGTTATCACAGGACAGCAGAGCCTATCAAAGCGGTTCTGCACGTGTCATGTAGAAATTAACAAAGAGACTTTCCCTTTTATAAGCAGGGACTCTTTTGCTGAGGATCAGATAATTGGATTCTTTGACAGTCCACTGTTCTATAATTGTCTGGGACAGTTAGGCCCATTTCAGCTACTATCACAAGATAGTGAGGCTTAAATAAAAATCAGAATGCACATAGACTGTTAAAATTCTTACTTTGACTGCTTTGCTCCTGCTCTAAAAAGGACAATAGCTTGTTTTTCCAGAGGCTGACTCACTGCTGCTGGTCATACAAGCCCAGAAGGAAAGAATCACAAGTACTGAACCCAGCTGGTCCCTTGAGATAAACATAGGCTGGATCTGTAGTGACCAAGAAAGGTAAACTGAACGATAGGCCTATGTTTTCTCTACCTGAAAGTAAATATATGAGACCGCAATTCATGCAAAAAGAGATTAAAAGGATTTAAGGGAGGGGGGAAGAGGCAAGTCCTGCAACATGACAGCAGTTATACCAACAAATGGGAAAGCAATTCCTTCACCAAAGAACTAGCATTTCAGCATTCCAAAAGTCTTTACTCACTTTTCTCTGCATCACTATTATTACTGCCATTTTTTTCAGTTGGCAAATCATGAAACTTTACAGGAACATACAAAGGTTCACTCTGAAATGAATCAGTATAAGTAAAAATACAGTTAAGCAGGATATTTAAATTATAAGCAGTAGAATTAATTTAGTGAATTAGAAAACTAAATAAAGAAAAGCTTGGTGAATATTAAGAGAATCAAATTTAACAAAGTGGTTTTGCACAGAGTGGAAACACATGTCAACACATGTCAAACATGTTCACACATAATCTATATTTTATGTTAAACTTATTGGTAAAATGCAGTACTCAAAAATAACCATGCGCTTTTGTGTGTATCCTCATGAACACAAAACTCATCCCCAGAAAATTCAAACCTACTGAGTTAAAATTAAAAAATAACTCAAAATTACAGACATTTCATTAGCTCTATAGCTTCTGTCCAAATGATAAACTAGAAACATAAAATACAGAATACATACACAAAAATGAATACATACTCCTTTTCCTCCCATGGCCCTAAGAGCTCATGAACTAGAACTAAAAGACAGAAAACTTTGGGAAAGGAACTCCAATATGTACAGCACTTAGCAGAAGTTTTAATTGCTCAAAATACTTCTCACAGACAAGTTTCAAGCTGTTCGTTTAAATTAAATTAATAAACTGTAAGAGTGAAGTAATGAAAAAGATCTGGTAGCTGCGTTTTCATTAGGCTCCTTGTTTAGGACTAGAATTTTTGTGGATGTTTAAATTAATGCAAAATTGTCCAAGGTTAACAATGAACCCTGCTTCTAGAGTCAGACGATCTTAATGAATCGAGCAGACTAAGAAGATTTTATTCTTAAATGTAGATAAATAAAGTTGGAAAAAACCCAAAGAATGAAATGAAGAATACTTCTGAAAAATCTCTCTTCAACTCCCTATTCAGTATAAAATATCCATATGGTAGTTTGTCAACACTCAATTGCCTCCCACTGCTCTATTACAGAGATGGTGCAAGCTTTAGAAGTTCTGTGTTTTGGATACATTTCTGCATGTGGCCTCTGATTTAGGTATGCAGATTAAGCAGCAATCTGATCAACAGGGGCATAACAAACCGTCATTTATGGATGATGAAAATCACCACAAAAGTGCCATCTGGCAATGCAGCTTATCAGCAGAATACCAGTACTGACATTCGATTCAGTAAACAGTAGTCACCCCATCCACTGGAAGGAAGAAGGCAGTCCATTTCTCTCTCAAAATGCAATCCAGGATCATGGTATACAAGATACTCAACTAACTGAATGATTCCGTTGTGGATTTTAGTCTTGAAAACTGCTTGGCTTTACCACTAGCTCTCCACATTTTGCTCTGGCAGCTACTGAGCTGAATATGTAAAGGTTTCCTTCGTACAATATAAATATTTCTTTCACAAACTACTACAGAAACATTCAAGTAAGTGTTTTATTGAGCCAAGAACCTGTATTTCTCATAATAAGCAATGTAATTATTTGCAGCACTTATTAGTAACATGTAAGTTACCAATCCCCTTTGCCAAAAACTATTACATTTAAGACCACCATATTGTAAAAACAGCAAGTCAGGATAATGGTGTCATGTTACTGCAAAGCATTGACCTTCACAAATGAAGGCACTTACCAGAGAACTGTTTACAGTGTTATCTGTTGTACAAGCAGCAAAATAACCTTCAGCATCTGCAAACTAATTACAGAACCTTAAATGTAATAATCTATCAAGGCAGAGTTATTAATAACTGAAACTTTTTGAGAATAAGTTTTTTAATGCCTTTTTCCATAATTCTATCACAATTGCCTCTCTCCCTCCAGCCCTCCTCCCCAATAAACACGAGGGCTTACAAGTTCAGTAAATAATTTCAGTAATTCCTTGTACCTCTTGGAGAACCCCATTGAATTCAACTACCCAGGTATCAATGCAGGATCAGGCTGTTAGAATGTCAAAACCTGTAAAGTTCAGTCTTAGCAAGACATGCTTCACTAAATTATTGTGTATGTATTAACAACAAGCCTCTTGTTTCTTCACTTTATTGAGGCAAAGTTCCTTTGCATAAAAACCTGGAACTCTGCCTTAATTTTAACAAGACTTAAATTAGGATGAGGTCAAGTATCATTTTTCCTCTCCCCTTCTGCATCTTAACAAGCACTACTACCCCTGTTCCCTGACCTGCAGCTTGCTGTTTTACCATGCTGGCAAGAAATTTATTAAACAAAGCTTCTGATGTGGAAGAGGGCTTAAAAGTAAGGTATGAGTGTTTACCTAAGCAATCATTATTGAAATAAAAATCTATAAATGTATAATTTTTGTTCCAGATTAATAAACACAAGACATTTTAAAGGCACTTGTAATAATTATACAGTTGAACATTTAACTAAACTCCGAGGGGGAGTGGGGGTGGATGTAATCTAACTGCACACTACAGTCCTATCTCTCCACTGTTCTTTTGAAACATGCTAACATCAAAAGTAATGCCTATTTCCTACAAATTATTTTAAAAATTACTTTTTATAGGATTAGAAAGAAAAAATAATTTTCAGATTCCAGTAGTGGTGCCATGAATGCCACACACAAAATGTGACAGATTGAGCACTCTTACTCATTGCTGTCCAGTTCATATGAGTTCATATTATCTCTTTCTTTGACACAGCATGAGATTCAGTTGGTCAATATAACCACTAGACTTCACACTAGGCAATAGCCCCTTATTCTGCTCATCTGCTCAGATTAATAAGTTTGGTCAGTATAATTGCTCTATACAGCTAATCATCCTTGAGCACTTTCATCATCCTTATTTGTCATTACTGCCAGTAAAGAATCTGTAAATTCTGTTTATTTCCCAATTATCTTATGACGATCCTGAACAGCATCAAGTCTAACATGTGCCATACTATGCACAGACACTTGGTATTAAAGGCTGATCTAGCAAAAATTATTTCAAGATATCAGCCAACTCTAAATGTTCTATGTGTTTAAGACAAGATTCTTTTAAAAAAAACAAAAGGTTTAGTTTTTTGGTTTTGGGGTTTTTTTGTGGGTTGTTTTTTTTTTTAAAATAAAAAATCATTTGGCTTAATGTCATGTAACACTTCAATTTAAGTATGTTACGCCTACAACTGTCAGTGAAGTCTAATACATCCAGAAGAACTGAAGTCAGTTCCTTTCATACAAGCTATTTTCTATAAAGACATGTTGATTAACAGCATGTTCTTGGATCACATTTTCTGTTATTTTAATGCAAGATTAGTATCAGGCCAAATGCCTTACTGCTTCCTGAGTCCTGCTGTTCAACATTCTGAAACACTGCCACAGAACAAGCACTCTTCCCAGCATCTCTTAATTTCCTTGGAAAAAAGTATTTATTTCTGTAATGTGACAATAATTTTAGACTCTAGCACAAACTACGCATAGTTCTAGAATGGAAAACAGAAGGTCACTCGTGCATAAAGGCTATAAAAATACAATATTAACAACAACAAAAACATAATTTTACCACCTTTCCTAAATAAAACTTTAAAAACCTCAAAACCTCTTAGCAAACAGTTCATAGTTCTGCCAGAGGCAAAAAGAGTCAGTAATAAAAATCAACTACAAAGTTCAAACACTGGTTCCATTGCTTACAGATGCTGAGGAAGTAAAAGGGAACCAACAGTGGTGAGGCTCATAAGCTCTTCCTAAAAAGTATCATCCTCTCCAACTGTCCAAGATAAAATACCAGGCTAGATGGGCCAATGGTCTGGCCCAGTAGAGCATTTCTTATGATTCCTGACACATTTCCTATTGCTTTTTCCTTTATTTTCTTCCTCTCATAACACAATTATTACGATTGCCATGTCTTCCTGTGCCATGATTCAGTTCGTAATTGCTTTTCTGAAAGCACTATTTCACAAATATGTAAACTTTGCTTTTCTCTAGTCCCTATTTTAAGTTTCTTCCGTACAAACTTGAACAAATATCAAAACATTTACAGAGTTAAAATACTTACAAAAGCTGCATGCCTTCCACGAAACCCACGAGTACACTGTTGCCTCCATGGTTTCCAAACAATAAAGCCCAAGAGGTATAGAACGAACATGGATGTTTTTGCAAACGTACTGAAAAAAGGTTTGTTGTACTTTGTAAAAACATACTGTGGAAAGAAAATAATTGCGGTATCCAAAATTACCAATTAGGTGAGAATTCACAAAACGAATGAACAGGTTTAAGTATATAGGCCAGAACAGTCTGGTTCCCAAAATGACAGTGCTGCAAGTATTGGCATGTATGACCTAAAGACACAAGTGGCCCTACCTATTCTGGGGGTACCCTGTCCCAAGCTATCTTAAATGCCAACAACAAGGCACTGAGCCATTTTGTAAAATACAATGCCACCGGAGAAAAGCTACATATTACTTGTATCTAGCCAAGAAACATACTGGTATGCCAATATGAACTCAAATAGGACTGAAACTACATTTACATACAAATATTTTCTAAATGAAAGACCACTTTTATAAGTAATAGCACAGTAATCACAAATTAGAGAAGATTATTTTGATTAAGTAACATTTCAGTAGCAATAGTGTTCACCAGCTCATTGGAAAAAATGTTTTATTAATATAATAGGATGTTAAGCACATTTTTATATGCTTAGTTTCAAAACTGATACAGAACATAACAACTTAATGACAGTTCAGAAACTTGAATTTGACAAGAATTTATTAAAAACTCTAATTCCATTGCCAAAGCTCTGTTTTACATCCTAAAACTTATAATGAAGTAAACATCAGATCAGTTTCAAGATGGTGAATATATAAACTAGATTATGACAAACTTGTCTGCAATTATAGGGCTTAAACTCCATGACCCGAGACCTTTGGTCCTAGACTTCTAGATGTTCTGAACTATAATCTACCATACCACCTAGCCTGCAATGTTACAGCTCATTTACTACTTCTCAGGAAACATATGGGCATTATTTTAATCAATATGGCAATAAACAAAATTAACTCCCTAATTACAGCACATAGTTATGAGCTTATGCTGTTTAATTTTAAAGTCATCAATAACACCTTTTATCTTGAAAGCAATAGTCACCGAGTTGAGCTTGTTTGTAACTTTTAGTGGATACAGGTTAGTTCACTAAACCAAAGAATATTGTCTTCCCCGTACTGAAAACGTGGTTAAACATTACACTAGTGAGTACACTCACTGAGTGAGTGACCATGTTTCTGCTGCATCTTTCTCCTAAACAGGCTTTTATTTTCCTTTTAAGATACATGGAACAATACTTACAGAAGTGAGTTCTGAAGAGGCAACCCATATCACATCAACGAGGAGAAGAATGACAATTCCCAGAGCCATTCGCCTACGCTGAGTGGATGAACTGCTCTGGGAGCTCATTCGATTCATGATAAAAACCCACACCATTTGTAACCTATTCAAGATTGATAAAGGAATAAAACCCAAAAGATTACAAACAGTGACAAAAAAAACCAAAAACCAAGAAAAAAACCGCAAACCAACAGTGGGGGCAAGTGTTTCATATATATGAAATGGACCCAATGTGCCAGGAAACACGTGCTTATGTTTGTTAAAAAGCAGATCTTTGACAGATCTGGCATGAGATTTTCAGAGACATTAGGGGCAATTAGAAAGTAAATCTCGACTTTTCAAGAATTTATCAACTGTTCTACCACTGAAGTAAGCAAAAGTAGGTAAAACATATAATGCCTTTTTGGAATTTCTATGCTACGAATTCTGCAAAATTTGAAACCACTACGTTTTGGTAAATTCAGATATTCTAAGCTGAGAGTAGAAATTAGTTTGATGTGTTGTGTCAAATAACAATTCTACTAAAGGTAGTCAGAAACATGTTTAAACTTAAGCATTTAAACTTAAGCATTCAACAAACATTTCCGAAGACATAGCAACACATTTGGGCAAATTGTGATCCCTCAAAGCATAAAGTGATTCAAGAAAAAAACCCAAAGAATATTTAATTGTAAACTTACAAAATTAGATTACACATGCCCTTGAACTCAAAAAATTTATATATCTATTTGGTAATTTATCAAATACAGGCATGCACCAATTCTACTGAAAACCTATCAAACTAAAAGTAAGCATACAATATATGCAACAGAAAGCTTTGCCTATTAAAAAAAACCCCAAAACATTGATAATGATTTTGACCACGCTCCGGTATGTTACACATAGGAATAATCAATTAAGAACACTTCAAAAAACTACAGCAGTAAACTAGCTTTAAGCTTGTCATCTAGTACAATTTCTGGCACACTTACCAGAAATTACAGCATAAACAAGTTCGGATTTTGACATACACAAACCTATTTTCCCTTTCCCATACACACCTCACAGCTCCTACAAGTCTTTGTTCAAGGTAGTAATAGAAAAGTGTCAATTTAAGCAATTCTAGTGAATTATCAGAAAAGCACAGCTGGGTTTAATTGCTTATAGCCAACTGCTTTTACATACTGGAAGAGTAAGAGTATATCGCTCAACAGAAAATTCTGAAGATATGGCTAGAGCTGCAAAAATTTGTATTAGGAAGAAGGCTATTTGCAGCTAAAACATTAAAATTTATGCAGGAGATGAGCACTACAGCAGTGCATAAATAGATCATGACCAACCTTCCTTCCTTCTCCTCCAGTAGGCAGAGTACTGCTTTAGTCAACGCACAGAGTAAACACAAGAGAACAGAACCGATATTGTTTGGGTTGGCCAAAAAAGTGGTACATTGTGACTTTAGAGGGCTTGACTTTGCACAACTTGCACTAAAAATAAGTATTAACATTACTGAAAACACTAAAGTTATGTTAAGAGATCACTAACGTACTTTCCAAAAAATAAGGCAGGCAAGGCAAATAAGCTTAAAAATGTTCTGTTTTAACTCAAAAAAATCACAGATCCACTGGACCTACTCCAAACAAGTGCTAATCGTGAGCATACCAGACCTACATGTGTTCTTATATCCACTAATGCTACTAGAGGGGGATTTAGATTTGTGATACAGCTTTACGACTACCCATTAGAAGACCTAAATTTAGGAAAACCTTAAATTTTATGATTAAAAAGTTTCAAATACAAGTGACAGAGACTGATGTCTCATTCATTGGTCTACTTGTACTAGAACCTTTTACATACTCTCTAATGAACCTCAGTAAGATATATATGGTAGTTCGATGATTAACATTAACTTATTTATGTATATATTTTAAGAACCAATTTATTAAGAGTTAATTTGCTACAGATTACATAACACCTTGCTATTTATCATCATAAACTCAAAACACTCACTATCTTTGAGAGAACTCCTCAAGGAATTGAAATCTAATTCACCTTTATGGAGCATCTCCCAGTAAATAGAGGTGATCTGCTTTCCTAATACAGTTCAGTGAATTTAAATTACGCTTTGTTTTTTCCACATGTGTCAACATAAAAATGCTTATTGTCTTTTCATTATTTACAAATTATTTATGAAAGAGACAGTGCCACAATATCTTCTGTGAGGAAGCTACATTTCTTTTTTCCAAACTAGCCTATTCCTCAGATGAATGACTTAAATGCCTAGAAATGCGCAAGTGCATTTGAGATCACTACACTGTTCCCTGCCTTTGACTCATGCCTCTCCTTTGCAATACAGTCTCTGCCATGTTCAAATCTTGATGCTTTTTCCTCCATTTCTCAAAGGGCTTCTTTCCAAAGAAAAATCAACAGGCAGAGTTCCTGAAGTATACCACTAGATCTATGCTGATATATTCCATGTGTGGGCATCAGTTCTGGATAATTATTCTGCTTTTCTGATAAAATGGTGGGATTGACAAAAGAAAGCAGAAGTCTGTAAGTAGGAAGGGGCAAAATTATGAAAGACTCAGCAAGGAATTGCAGTTTTTATTTGACACAGAATAAAGGAGAAAACATTTGTTCTCAAAGAGAGAATAAATAGGGATATTATCTTAAGCTTGAGTAAGCTAACAGAAAGGTTTTCATGCTTGAAAGCTTACAAGGGTTTTTTTCAGTTTTTATGAATTGGTCTAATAGATACTACATATTATACGCTACTCTTTGCCTTCATTTTATTATGAATAATAGCCTACAAGCCATTATATTAAGTTTTACTATATATAGCCTACAAATTGCTCATGTGTTTGCGTAATATGCAGCAAAAATGGAAGCTGGGCATAAAAGAATTCCAAAGGAGCTAGAAGGAAGAAATCTCATTCCTTGCCAGGCTACAGCGCAACACATGAACAGTGGTAAGGCGTACCAGAAATGGAAACCACTACACCCTTCCACCACTTACGTGCTGCAGACAGGAAGGGGAGAGGTAGCTGGAGACAGGAAGGAATCTCAGTAGCCTGATCAATTTGACATCTTTACATCAGATGCTCACATCCCTAGCTCTTCTGTTCTCACCACAAACTGCTTCAAAGCATATAGCACATATACAGTGTGCATAGAGATCATGCACAGTTATTGTGCATGTTCTGTAGTTGCTTAATATTGTACTCAACTTGTCTACATTAGGCTTGTACAAATCCCTTGCTTTAAAATCCCTCAGCAGGAGGGAAGTAAAGGATGATAAGAGTATCTAGTACTTCTTAGACAAGAGGTTCCATATGACGTTATTTAGAGTATAAGCATACGTTGCACCATTTCTTTTCTACCTATGATAAGTAGATTTTAAAATTCTAATTAGAGAGCCCATACTTATGTCTTGAAGTTGAAGGGTTTTATATGTTACAGTAATAGCAGCTTTCTCATCTGACTACAAAGTGTCTGTTGAGCCTTTCTGTGTGCCTAATATAGCCCTTTGCTTGGTTCTTCCTTAACAAGGAAAAAAGCTTAACAAGACAGGGTGACTACAAAGTCTTCATCATGCAGCATCATGCAGCACGATGCACCTTCAAGCTAGTAGTTGACTAAAAGAATTACAAAGCGGCAATACTAAAATGCCTATAATGTTCAGCAGAAAAACAGACCCTAATGAAACTTATACACTAAGTTTTAGGACAGAATTAAAATATGTAAAACTTCACACAGAATGCAAAGACAGATAGAAACTACTATTTTGGTAAGTTTTAGACAGACACATTATCCCACTTATTGACAAAGTACCAGTATTCATGAACTTGTAATGAAATAAATTCCACACATTTCTTTATATTTGGCTTCTGTACATTGACGGCAATATGCTCTGATAAAAATGAACACAGAAAGAACAAGATTTACTTTTCTCATACATACCTTTCACAATAACTGTAAAAAACCAAACAAACAATGCTGACTAACAAACTTCACACATCATGTCAAAGTGAAGATAGTCTCCTAAAAAGCAAAAAAAAAAAAAAAAAAAGCACAGTTTGAAAAATTGTGTGCATGTGTATATTAGGCACTTATCTTTGCAAAACATTTTCTAAAATTTCAAGTTCCACAAGTGCCTGCCGCAGCTCACGTCCTAAATGTTGGGGACATACAGATACAGAACCTTAAGAATTCATCCACATCAAAAATCCACATCAAAAATGCTAGCAGGACAGCACTGAGTCGCAAGAAAATAGGATCATTTACTATTTTTGATATTTCAAAATTTTTGGTATTTCCTTATTAATTGAATACAAGAGGTTCACGTGAGAAAGAACCACCTGATGATGTTAAGTTCTCATTTTTTAAGCTATGCAGAGAAAAGCCCTATTTCTTAAGTCTGTATTCCTAAGCAAAGAATTTAAATGTTAGAATTAGGAAGGTAGTGGAAGAGCATATAGGCTTTTTGGCCTTAAAATAATCTAGAAAGATAAGACACCTCCACATTATTTCTTATGAAAGCCCAGTATCTTTCCTTAATTTGATACAGTATTATTACTATATCCAAACAAAAAACCAAACCCACCTTAAATAAAACTTTTTTTTTAAATTTTAAACTCAGATCCTACAAAGACATTCAACAAAATCCACTTTAAAATTGTTATATAGGAAAAGAAACATTATACATAAGGGACTTTGGAAAAAACGTTATACTAGACCAATCAGAAGCCCATTTAATCTGCAACCATTTGCAAATCCAGATGTTGGAAAGTATATCGTGCTCCAAGGGAAGGCATAACAAAACTGGAACTGACAACCAAGAATAATAAAGCCGTAAGTTTTATGGCCTGGAAGTGCTGGAATTTTTTTCTTTTCTTATTCATGTGAAACCTTGCTAAGCTCTGTTTTAGGGATATCCTGTATCAACAGGAGTCATACCCTATATTAATGAGTCACAAATTAGTGCACAGAACAGAGGTAGCAGTAAGGGCAAAACTAAATGCTTACCTTAAATTTTGCCTCTGATTACCTGTCAAGCACGGTGAAAGTTTATAAACTGTGAATAGGAGGCAAAAGTGAAACTGATGCTTTTTACCTATTGCAAATTAGATGAAGAGGTAGACTATAAAGATGGACCACACAAGCCTATGATTCACCCCCACTGAACTCATCGAGATTTACACACCACTTAGCATCCAGCAAGTTCAAGCCCTTTACCACACAGTTTACCAAATGACTGTAGCTGGTTAAAAAAAAAAATTGAAGATGTAGTTTTAAGACACAGGCATATGGTTATCCATCTTCTATACCACAAAGCCTATGCTCACTGTAGATCCTGAACACCTATTTAGTTCAATGCCCTCACATACAACCAATAGCTGCTGGTCATACTTTTTCCTTACACTACCAACTTAATTAGAGATTAAGACCAGTATCTCAGATAAGCAAGACTTAAACGAGAAGACTTTTATCCATACAAAGCTCGAACAGTTTGTGCATGCCTAATTTATGCACCCAAAAGAACTGAATATAACAATAAAAAAAAAAAATAGAAAGCAAAAAAGATGCTTAAAAATTCTTCTCTCCATGTACACTGAACCAAGTATCACTAAGAGAAAGATACTATTCAGTTGCTTACTTTCCGCCCCTACTTAATCCATATTAGCTATACTCAAGTAACCAGGTGCAGAACTTGCACCTAAATTCGGTTATTATGCAAGACATATATCTTACCCTCTATGAGCATACAAGGTCTGCTATGGGCTGTAGTTCTGACTGGAGCTGATCACACAGAACCCTGTTCAATGCTTATTACCAGTAAATAACCCATTTCAGGGTAAAGATAAAGTTTAGCATATTAATATAACATCTGACACCTAAAACGAGAACTGTACAAGACAATTCTCTCTATGAACATGGCTTTACCCTTACAAAACATTTAATTCATCAAGAGCACAGAGTTATGATAAATTTAAGCCACCAGAAGACATATAGGCTGAAATAGAAACAGTGGTTTAAAAGTAAATACAATATTCTACTCTATTAAATACAGTAGAAACTTCAGTGTATGTTTGCCTTTTGTTTCCATTATTAGGAAATAAATATGCTTTCCACATGGTGTAACTTTAAATATACCAGTTGAAATTTGACATTTGAAGGAATATTCATTTAAAAGGCATTTCTTAATATCATTATAATTTTCAGCAAATAGCACGGAAATCTTTTTAAGTCTTTTCTTTTTATTTTATTTACCATTTTAACGACGTTAGAGTTGGTGCTGTCATCTTGCGGAACCATTTTTCAGCCAGTTACATGAAGATCTGCTGAAAAAAAAACACACAAAAAAAATGCTTAACTTTCCTTGTCATGACACTGTATTTTGTTTTTAAAATGTTACAGTATCCTAGATCACTTAAGATGAGTCACCACTTTAATTTATGATACACAAAAAAGATAAAAAATGGTCTCACTATGTAGTCTACAACGTATGTTCATGTAGCTGATTACCTAAAGCCAACAGGCTCAATAGCCTGTCCAACTCTACTGTTCTGAACATGCACTAAGTGACTTCTGAGGACAGGATGTGTAACTCCACCATTGATACTTAATGTGCAATCTTATTTCTACAGCACTAAACTAAGTGTTTCTTTGTGCAGTTTACCACTTTTTTCATATTGAAAGTTCCACCCTAAAAGAGAAAAGCATATGAAGCTCACAAAATATGAGATAGCTGTTATTGTATTAACAATTAGGGAAGAGAATATTATAAGTAAAAGAACTGCGAAATCATTGCAAAACAGGAGTATTGCTTTTAGCTGTTCTATGAAGTAAACACACATATCCCCCCAAAAAGTACATAATAACAAGAATAACAAGAGACCCAGAACAGCAGCTCAGTCGCAAACCATAGTGCAAGCAAGTCAACTTGAAATTCTTCCTTGTATTTACTCAAGATTATTTCATATGCAATTTGAAAGACAACATACCAAGATAAGGTTTGTACACAGAAGAAATGGCTTTAGTTTTTCCAGTTATACCGGCTGCTCCAATAATACAAGTTCTGGGATACAAACCCCCTCCTTTAACTTAACCCCCTCCTTAACAGTACACCTGATGTACTGTCATCAGGTGATTCTCATTTCATATTCGATTACTTTTGAGATAAGATAGAGAGACACTGCATTGACTCTAACCAGAAAAAAGCTGAAAGTAAATGGACAGATATTTTACACCCATCCTTCTAAATCTAGAAATGTACATTAAAGCAACATTAATTGAACACAACTCTGACCTCCACTCAGCTTTCAAGGGGTATCACAGGATGAGAGCAAAAGCAAGACTCTTCAGAAGGGATGGAAAGGTGAGCCTTATGCAACGTGACAATTACATTCACTACAGCCCTGTAATCTTTACTCAAGGAAAGTGTCCTGTAGAATCTGTAGAATATAGTGAAGCAAACGACCCGAAAAAAGAAATGGAAGCCAAGTTTTTCATGCCAGTACTGAGTACTGCAAGCAGAGATCACCGTTCCTAGCTAAATAAAAAGTTATACAAGACCGAAGTTTGCACACAAAACACATTAATTTTAGTTACCAAAATAAGATAATTTAGCTTAACATAAATAGATGTTTTAGGAATCTGGCAGTGCAGAATGTAAGTCATACTATCAAACTGTCATGGCACAGCTGGATCCTGGTATCGAACGAATAAAAAGAACACTTGAAAAAGTTCCCTATTCAGCACTTACTCAAAATTCATGACACAAAATTTCAAACAAATTTTCTTATATAGAAATAGTAATGCAGAATATGAATCTATTGCATACTTCGGAGTCTTTACTGCTACCAGAGTATCTAACCAATACTTCTCAGGTTCATTCATACAGCATCCCAGCATGACTAAACCCTGCCGGACATGAACATCTACCACCACATCGAGTTAGAAACATACAGTTTCAGGTTACCAGAGTGGAAGTTGACAAGTGGAACTGACGTTGCCCTTCTCCTCATGCTCTTCCAGTAACATTAGATGAAAAAACTTCATGTCAAGCTGCCAAGGCCTCTGTAAGTGTTACCATGTACAAAGCAATCTCTTAGCCACCAGTCGATATACATTTAATATTAGCTAAGAATTACAAGTGACATCCGTTTCACATGCTACCCATCTAATCTCGTCTAGTGCAAGATCTAAACATATCACGCTTTGTCACAGGATAAACAGCCACAGATCTCCGATAAGAACAAACACAGCAGCCTTCAAACCTACACGTCACTCTTGCATCTGAAAGCTGAGCCTTCCAGGCATACTAGAAATCGGCAAAATCACCGCATTCAGAAACGTACTTTCAGAGTGAATGGGGTCTTCAAAGATATCTTTAGGGAAAAGTAGCAGGAACAAAGAAGAGAAGGAAATTAGTATCTCCTTAACACACTCAGAAAAAAAAGTGGATGCCTGAGGAGAAGGAAATACGGCTCAAGCCCTGGGGATCACAGAGGAGGAAGAATGAGTATCCGTCCTGCATTCGCACGTAAAACAAACACTGGAGACCGCAGGGCGAAAGAGAGAGGCAGCCCAAGCAGGGGGAAGCACGAACCTCCTCGCACCTCAGGCGAGGCGGGACAGAGAGCTCGTCACCTGCCAGCTCGCTCCCGGGAAAGCGGAACCCCTCCACACACATCCCCTCCTTCCACGGGCAGGGCGGGCACCCTCGGCTGACTGAGGCGGGGAGAGTGAAGCTCTTTCTCCAACACCGCTGACACAAACGTGCGTGGGATGGGGCCGAGGTCCGGCAGACGGAGGGGAGGGGGCGACACACGCCGC
>NW_009232950.1:0-212 GCF_000690835.1 Fulmarus glacialis
GAGCAGGGACCCCTCTGCGGGCACAGCCGGGCTCCCACAGGGTTCCCAGGGACCCTCTGGTGTCGGCGCAGCCTGTGCCAGCCCGGGGCTCAGCCTGCGGGTGCTGCTGGAGCCCAGGCCTCGGGGCGGGGAGAGCCCCCGGTGGGGGTGTGCTAAGGATGCTCTTTCACAAGAGCGTCCTTGGGCGGAAGGCAAACAGCAGCAGCCAAGCA
>NW_009232951.1:0-216 GCF_000690835.1 Fulmarus glacialis
CAACAACCCAGGGGCGCACCCCGAGGTGGGAACAGCAAACGGCTCCATCCTGCAGACCTCATGCAACCCCCATCTCCTTCCCCTACAGCTGCCGGGGTAGGATGGGACACCCCACATCCCCACTCCTTGCACCCCTCTATGGCCTGTCCCCAGGGCGCCCACATACCGTTGAGTGTGGCCGCCATCCCAGGCGAGGGCAGGCTCTCCCCGCCGCCG
>NW_009232951.1:387-1375 GCF_000690835.1 Fulmarus glacialis
CTCTCCCCCTGTGGGGGCAAGACTGCCTGTCCTGCCCGGCTGCCCCGGCGAGGAAGAGCAGCGGAGATGGGAGGCTCACACTGCAGCAGTGGAAAGCGAGCTGGAGGAAGGCTGCTGGGCAATCGATTCCCACCATGGTGCGGAAAGTGGTGACGTCCAGACCAAAATCCTGCGCCAGGGAAAGGAGGAAGAGTGAGTTTGGGTCCCTTCAGGCACCACACGGCCCAGGGGACTCGGAATGGCCTGGCCTCCGCTCCCCACACTGACTGCATGCCACCCAGGGCTGTGGATCTGGCAGCACCCCTGCTGGGGGATAGCGAGGGGGGACCCTGGGGTCACCCCAAGTTGGGGCAAGGCTCAGACACAGATCCCTCCTGCTCTCTGCCTGAATCCAACTGTCCCCTTCTCCCACCCAGGCCGACTATGGGCTCCGAGGACAGGTTATTGGCAGAGAGCATCCCTCCCTGGGCAGCATTTGGGACGCAGCACCCCTGCCCTGATGTGCAGGTAGCTCCTGCACACGGGGCTCTGCCCAGCACGGGAGGATGGTCCCCCTCCTTTGGTGAAGTGGTCCTAGCCCCGGTGCTGCTGCCAGCCACCCTCCCTCCCCGTTCCCTGTCCCAGGGAATCACCTCGGTGCGGGGCAGGTAGTCAGGGTCAGCGGGGACGCGAGCGATGGTCTCGCACAGGATGATGCCGTACGCGAACACATCGGCCTGCAGAGAGCAGGGAGTCATGGGGGGGCCCTGCCCCCCCGGGGTGACGTCCCCGCCATTCTGTGAACCCACAGCCCCCCTCCTCCCTGCGAAACCACGCCGGGGGCCCTGCCACCTCGCCACCCAAGGGATGCCCAGTTCCTTCCCTCTGTGTGCCTGAACACCCCCAGGGCTGCAAATCCTGCAAACCACTGGTGGCGCAAGCCTGAATAAAGCCCCACGCGTGGCAGTCACAGAACCTCACCTTCTCGTTGTAGATCTCTCCTCGCAGC
>NW_009232951.1:1458-1817 GCF_000690835.1 Fulmarus glacialis
CCATCCAGTATGGGGAGCCCACCACGGCCAGCGGCTCCTTCTCGCTGCCCTCGCTGGGGGACATGGTGGGACATCAGGGGTGGCCCACAGTCCCCTGTCCCTGTCTGACCTCCCATCCTCCCGCTGGGCAGCCCAAATCACCATCTCCATCTCCCTTCCTGGGCTAACCCTTCTCCATGCACCCCACAAACTCATCTCCCCCCACCCACACCATCCCCTTCTCCATCTCCTTCCAGCCAGCCCCCATCCCTGCCCTTCTAGCTGCATCCCAAATGTCCATGCCTCCCCAGCTCCTGCTCCAAGTGGGCTGGAAACACCCCATTCCAACGATGGGGACAGGTGGGTGGACGCTGCCCATG
>NW_009232951.1:2927-3265 GCF_000690835.1 Fulmarus glacialis
GAGGCATGGGGCACCCCAGGGACTGCTAGGGCTAGGAGGGGCTCTCCCAGCACAGCAGCACCCCAAGGACCCCCGGTGTCAATGACGCACATCCCCATACTCCCCGGGGCACCCTGCTTGCCGTTCTCCCCCGCCACGCCACACTGCCCAGCCCTCCCAGAGAGGCAATGGCAGCTCCTGCAAGCTGTGACCCCAACCCTGCTGCAAGGACAGGCGGGGGCAGGATTGGGGCACACCAGGGAAGGCTTTTTCAGGTCAGTACCACCCAGGCAGACCCTACCAGCATGGGGTGGAGGTCAGAGGGGGCACATTGGCCCCCCCACCAGCCCTGGGGGTGG
>NW_009232951.1:3413-3670 GCF_000690835.1 Fulmarus glacialis
GACCCCAGCCTGGCGGAGCACGGCACTCGGACGAGGCTGTATATTTAGCCGTCCCCAGCCCAATGCTGTCATGCGAGCTGGGGGCCTGGCCCCCTGCCAGGAACAGCAGCTGGGAGCGTGGCCAAGCACGGACACCCCCATCTTTCTGCAGACCCCTGGCACGTGCGGGGTGAGGGACGAGCACGGGATCCCCTGCCCCAGCACCGTGCTGGGGGGGCTGAACCGGTGCTGAAGGTCCCCTCCTAAGCAGGCACTGG
>NW_009232951.1:3855-4277 GCF_000690835.1 Fulmarus glacialis
GGGATCCCCTGCCCCAGCACCGGGCTGGGGGGGCTGAACCGGTGCTGAAGGTCCCCTCCTGAGCAGGCACTGGGGGTGGGATGGGACCCCCCGCAGCAGCAGACGGTGGGGGGGACAACCCGGCAGATCCCAGCTGCCCCCCAGCACACACCAAGCTGTGCACGGAGGCGCAGGCATTCCTCGGCGCTGCTGTCAGCTCCCCGCTCTTCTCCTTTTTAGTCAATGCTAGTTGAGGCTGCTGTGCCAGTGCCAGCCCCTGGGCTGCCCCACACCCCCCCTCGCCTCAGGGATCACCTCCTTGGGCAAAACACAGGGGGTTGGCTGAAGGCAGGGTCCCCAGTGCCCCCCATCCTGCTCGCAGCTTGGCCCCTGTCCCCGTCACAACGGGGGGAGACTGGTGTGCTGGGCCCTCCAGGGCTCTC
>NW_009232952.1:0-252 GCF_000690835.1 Fulmarus glacialis
GGGGGACTTGGGAGGTCTCCAGGGGTTGGAGGAGGGAGAACGGTCCCCGGTCCTTGGCTTTATGGCCACCGATGTGCGCTGTCCCTGTGCCATAATCTGTCCCTGGAAAAGGGGGATGAGGCTGCTGAGTCCCTGGAAAGCAGGTGGCAGCCCTGGAAGGGGGTTCCCCCAGCTTAGGGCTGTCCTGTAGCTGGGAGCTGAACTCAGCGCATCTGTCCCCTGAGCTATGGAGGTGAGAGCCTGTCCCGGAGA
>NW_009232952.1:363-926 GCF_000690835.1 Fulmarus glacialis
CGATTAAAATCAGGGTGCCTCTTTAAGCCAGTTCAAAGCCTGGCTTTGATGTACTTAGACCCTCAATCCCGCTGCGTTTTGCAGGGAGAGCATTAGCAGGAGAGCCAGGGCATTAGCGTGCAGAGCCTGGCCTGATCTGAGGTTACACATCTGCGTCCCTGGGCTGGGTGACGGGGCACCAGGGTGCTGCACCCGCCCCAGGGACAGTGAGGGTCTGGGGGGAGCACGGCAGAGATGAGGCACCCTATTCCCCTGCACAGAGCCCCCTGCCGCGCTCCGGCAGCACCCCCCTGCCCAGGAAGGGGCTGCCCAGACCTGCCGTGCACCGACATCAGGTGT
This sequence comes from Fulmarus glacialis, assembly GCF_000690835.1. Taxonomy (NCBI): domain Eukaryota; kingdom Metazoa; phylum Chordata; class Aves; order Procellariiformes; family Procellariidae; genus Fulmarus; species Fulmarus glacialis. The sequence goes on from NW_009232952.1 coordinate 703, forward strand.
TGCTTTCCCAGAAATGTGTCTGAATCTGGTGTCCCGGACTCCAGGGATGCAGGATGAGCTGTTATTTCTGAAGATGCAGGAGTGCCTGGGGGGCAGAGCAGCCCCTGCCCATCACCTGCTGCAGCCTGGGCCACAGCTGGGGGCCACCCGGGCAGCACTGCTCCTCACCCCCTGCCCCATTTGTAGCTCCCAGTAGTGGCTATGGGGCTGGGCGGGTTCCCACG
>NW_009232952.1:997-4093 GCF_000690835.1 Fulmarus glacialis
GGTGAATGTCTCATGCCGTTCCTCAGCATTGGCACTGCCACTGTCCCTTTCTGTCTGGCCTGAATGGTTTGGATACTGATTTTAATTGCACACTGCAGTAGCAGAATTGCTCCCAGCCTCCAGTTTCTGTCTTCCTCCCTGCCTAACCTCCCCAGAGTGCTCCTTGGGTTGTGTGCCCAAGAAAGCATTTATGGGTGAGGAGCGTTGCACTGGTCTTTCCACCGGCCTCAAAAGATGGGCTGGATTCCTGGAGGGGCCATGTCCCCTCCTCTGCTCCCCAGGGTGCTGCTTTTCCAGGTGTGCTGGTGCAAGGGTGGGTGAAAAATGACACTGCTGGGGCAAAGGCTTGAAAGTGATAATTAAGGAGTGATTAAGAGCGCACATGCGTGTGCAGCGTGTCTGCATGCCGGTGGGTGTGTGGGTGTGATGGAGTGTGCAGAGAGCCCCTGGTCCAAGGGTGCTCAGCATCAGGCAGCGTTATCCCTGAGTACAAGCTGCAGCATGGGAGCTGTAGCAAGGAAGGGGCCGAGTACGGCTCCTCGCTCCTGCTGCGGCAGAGCATCCCCGAGAAGGTGATTGATCCCAGCATTAAAGGCTCTGGGAGCGTGAGCCCTCGTCTCCCCGCTCACCCTCCTGCTCCCTGACTTGCCTCCAGTTGTGCAGCAAATACAAGCCAGGCCACTTGGATATCAACTTTGAAGTGTGAATTTCAAACGTTTCCCTCTGTCCTTACCCCCTCTCTGGTGTCTGATGGGAGGTGCGGAGAGCGGCAGGAGCACCAGGCACATGAAACAGCCCTGTTCAAAGCCTGGCACTGCGGCTCCCACTTGCAAGCCGAGTTAAGTTTGCAGGCAATTATCCAGTGGTGTTCCCTGCCTTCGCTCCCGGCCTTTTCCCTTGCAAACCGCCTGCTCTCTCTGCTTCGCTTTTAGGGGAAGAGCCTGGCACCAAAGCAGATACAAGCTGCATCGAGCTGGGCTCCTGCCTGCAGGTCACGGTGGGGATGCTGCAGCCCTCCTGTGTCCCATCCCATGGTCCCCACAGCTCCACCTCAGCGTTGAATTGGGCTCACACCGAGCCGGCGTTGAGGATCAAGGCACAGAAACTTTCTGTGCAGGGAGCAAAGCAAGGCAGAGGTGCTTTGGCCTCATTCAGAGCTGACACATGAGGACGAGACCAAACCCAAGCCCTTTTCTCTCCAGCTGCTTTCTGGGTAGAGGGGTGCAATGGGGATGGCTCATCCCATGCTGGATCCCAGGGTGCTGCAGGATGCTCGCGTGCTCGGCTGGAGCTGGGGCTGTGTGTGCGTGGGGATGATCCAGCCCCTTCCCCGTGTGAGGCAGAAGCAAGACGGTGCGTGTGAACTCGACTTCACAAGACATCAAATGCGCTGCAGTCAGATGGAAATTGGCTCTGGGAGCTCCTTTCTTCTGGCACCGAGCAGCTCCCCGCTCCTGCTCCCCCCTCGGCGGGTGGATGGGCTGATAACGTGAGGAAGCGCCTGCTCCCCTCCAAGCCGTAGTGCCTGGGATCTCATCTCCAGGCTCGCCGACAATTTGCATTAATGTTTACTTAACTAACCGGGAGCCCTCTTACATCCCAACCGCCTTTGCTGGGGGGCTCGCACGGCTCGTGGGGGCGGCGGGACCAGCAGAGGCATTTCTGGGCTGCCTCCTTTGTGCTCTGGGAATCTCCAACCCTCAGAAAAAAACCCTCTTTGCCAGAAGAATGGGCCCTTCTCCCAATTTACTTGAAAAGATGTCCCGGATTTCTGCCTAGCCAGGACCCTGCGATGTTCCCAGGCAGGATTTCAGTGGGGGAGCCAGCTAATTTGTAGTATTTTACATATCTAATATGTTGTCAGAAATGCTTTTGAATTCCTATAATATTTAGTTAGGAGGCAGCTTTTGGCGTATTAGGCAGGAACGGGACTGTCTAATTAGTTATTGGAGATTTCATACCCGTGAAGGTAATTAAGTTAAGTAAAAGCTGGAGGCAAGCTCCCCTGCACGCATCCGCCCCATTTCGGAGCTGCTCTGGGGTGCAGCGGGGTCGATGCTGGTTGTCCGGCCTCAGAGCGGTGTGTACCCATGCAGGGCTGCTGCTGGGCTGTCCCCCTCCGTGGGGCGAGGGACAGCCGTTCCCCATGGCAGGGCCCATGCCCAGCCCGCGGTCCGGGCTGGAGCAGGACATCTCCCACCACGGTCGGGTCTCCAGCCCCCTCTGGCAGGGCTCTGACACCTTCTTGGGCCCATGACATGCTTGTCTCCCAAAATCTGGTATTTTTAATTTCGAAACGAGCTGGGATCTGACAAAATATGAATCATCCAAGAGATGTAAGAGCGGGCAGAGTCCCTGGCAGACTGGGGTGTATTTTTAGCCCACACGTGTTGGAATTAGACTGTTTCTTAAGGAAAAAAAGAGGTTTTCAGATCTGAGTGCCTAGCTCTGGCCATGCTGGGAGCCCTGCTACTGGCTCCGCATTGCATTACCAGCCTTGCAAATAAAGGTTTATGGCAGCGTGGGAAGGAGGACGAGGGTCAGGCTGTGCTGCACAGCCCCTGCTCACCTCTCCCATCGCAAAGGACCGCGCTGGGGGTCCGAGCCCTGCCCTGTGCCCACCGCTGGCAGCTCAGGGGCGCTGGCATGGGCACATGCACGCAGCCGAGGGTTGGCTGTTTGCCCTTCTGCTGGCCCAGGCCAGCAGCCATGGCTCGGGGTAGCAACACCTGGAGCTGGTCATGGCTGGGGCACTCCCAGGAGCGTGGGTGTCCCTGGGTGCACCAGCACCCAAAGTTGCCCCTCTAGCCCGGCCATGCTGTGTGTCCTTGCACACATCCAGTGACGGATTGCACGTATCCCTCCCCTGGCTGCCCTGAGATGGTTCCCGCTGCATCCTGTGGTGGGGTCCCAGCCCGCGATGCCCCCCACTGTGAGACGGGGCTCCCCGGCCACCCACCTCCCTCTGAGGGGGCTGATATCTGCCCTGCTGCGCCAGCGTGGGTCTCTTCCCCTCTGTGGGGTTTGCAGCCAGGATCCCACTTGTTCGGGAGATTTCATCCCCCCTTTAATCTTGGCGGTTGGAAGCCGGGGAGC
>NW_009232952.1:4290-7190 GCF_000690835.1 Fulmarus glacialis
CGCTGGAGGCTGGCTGCAACGTTGGCAGATCCAGCCCCAGCCAGCAGCTCTCTTGGAGGAGCCGGCCGGGGTGCAGGGTCCCGTCCCCTCTCCCCGGACGCACCCTGGCCCTCCCCTTAGCGGGAATCCCCACTGCAATCCCAGCTGGGCTTGAGCTGAGTTTTAAATGGAAGAGTGTAGCGTGGGAGAGGGGCGCGGAGGTGAGCTGCTCCTGGCGTGCATGTTTTTTCTTAGGGATCCCCACGAGCTGCGTGCTCTGGAGTAGCATGTGTGATGGCGGTGAGATGCTCAACCTTTGTGAAAACAGCTGTGACTGTAGCTACCTCCTGGAAACGCACAGCCTCCCCTTCCCAGCTCAGCTGGGCTGTGGCAGGAGATGTGGACACGCAGGTAACACAGCCCCCAGCTATTCAGGCATGTCCGCAGGGCAGACTCAGCTGTGGGCTCTTGGGGTCACAAAGCCGGTGTCCCCACCTGAAGTGAGATGCACTTGGAGCAGAGACAGGAGTTGCATTGTTAACCTCAAAGATAATTAACCTCGGGGCAGCTTGCAAAGGGATGTGGGGCTGGTCCATCACTTAAGCTTTAATATGGAGGCTGAAGGTCTGTGCGAGACCCCCAGCTACCCGCGGGCTCAGGGCCGGGGCTCCCTGGTCTGTGCCTTGCGGTCGGGCGCTGCTGCCAGGCTCGCTGCTCCTCCGAGGCTCCGTGCATGCGTGGATTGGGAAAAGGCAGGAGGAGCACCCAGATGTGCCTCCGGCAACTCATTTCTGCCTCCCCAAAACAAGGAGGAGCTGTTGATCCCCAGCACAGGCGAGGTCCGTGGGCGGCAGTGTTTTATGACCGGGGGCCTGCAGCTGTACTAACTGCCTGCAGGCAGAGGCTTCCCCCGACTCGCGGTGTGGTTTTGTGCCGGGGGCTCTTCAAAGAGCTGCTCCATGGAGGGAAGCCCCGTGGGCTGGGGTGCAGCTCCCTGTCCCCTGTGGCATGGCCATGACTGGGTGCTGCTCTCCCAAACCCTCTCGGGAGCGATGTTACTGGGGCAAGGGTGCTGCTGGCTTTGCTACCCTGCCAGCAGTTTTTATCCTGGCTTTGATGTGTGCCACACGGGATGGAGTCTCTTTATTTGCCTGTCGGGTTTTCCCTGCTGTGTGCCCCTGCGCTCGGTTCCCATGCTCGGGCGCTCTCGCAGCCTTGCGCTCGCTCTGGCCCGTTTCCCACCCTCCTTTCCCGTCAGACCCTTCTCATATCAGAGCTGTTTCCTCCCAGCCCTGTGTAAAATCACATCTCTTTTTCCAGCTGCTGGGTTGGATTTGAGATGTCCCGCTGGCTCCACCCTGGCTGCCAACGGGGGCTGATGCTTTTCATCCTGCAATGCATCTCCCACCTTACATCCCACCACGGGCTCTGTGGTCACTCCCAGGTGCTTTCAGGAAGCCAGGCTATGAGATGCAGCCGCTGCTGGGGCAAGAGTTTTGCCTGTCTTAGTGCTAGGGCTGAGCGTGAGGAGCCTGAAGGACCCTTGGTCATGCCAGGGCATCTCGCCAAGTAACTCCAGCTGGGTCTTGGAAGGTTCAGCATCGGTTTCAGAGCATCCTCCAGGCCAGAGGGAGTTTGCTTTAGCCCTTCTCAAAGCTGGGACCAGGGTTTCAAGTTGCTATCGCAGGACCTGCAAAGCTGAGGAGCAGCATTGCAGATCCGCAGCATCGTTCCTCAGCTCACCAGCCTGCACCAGATCTGGGACAGCCGGGATGCAATTCTCAGCTTGGCTCAGCCTCATTCACACCTCGGAGGAATCCAGGAGGGCCGGCAGGGCTGGCTTCACACTTATTAGCAATTAAAAGCCTCAGAGCCTGGGAGTCAATTAGCTCTGAGCTCAGCAGTGCTGCAAACCCAGGGGATGAGCCTGCTAACGAGAGCCACAGCCAGCTCCCCACAGGGCTCGGGGCTGGCTCACCAGAAGAGCTATTTGCTTTTTCATTTACACCTTAGATGAGTGTTGCTGCATGGAGTTCGGGGTGTCTTCTTGGGCGCGAGCTGCCAGGCAGGGAGCACACACTGCGTGCTGGAGGGTGCAAGGTTTCCCAGCACGCAGGGCTGGAGCCTGGCACCTCTCCCACCATGGTACAGCACCGTCACCCAGCAGGGCACTCCGGGCATGGGGTCATGGAGGGTTTTGCTGTGGCACGCTGCCGTCTGCTGGAGGTAGAGCCACATATGGTCCAGCAAATCCCCACCGCTAACCCCCAGCTTGCTCTGGAGCTGCTGGGCTGTGGTACCCTGATTTGCTGGGCACCCCGGGACATCCTGGGTCCGTGAGCACTGGGATGATGCTCTGCCATGGGTAGTGGTTTCCCTCTGCAACAGGAGAGCAGTGGGGCGGTGAGCCGAGGGCGGGTTTGGGGGGAGGCTGGTGGGGCCATGCAGCCCTGGGGAAAGGGATGGCTTCGTGCCTTTGATTTGCAGCGTGTTGGGAACGTGTTGGAAACGAGCTGGGCGATGCAAATGTGAAGCAGGTAGGTGTGCAGGCTGGAGGGTAGCATGGGAGCTGGAAAGAAAACACACTTTGGTGGAGGGTTTCACGGGGATTTCCCGCTATTAGAGGGCGAGACAGAAGCAAAAACGTGAAAGGAGGGAGGAAAACAAGCTTGCTGAACACCAGGGCAGAGGGGACTTGGAAGTGGTGAAAAGCAGGGATGGAGAGAAGCAGGAGGCTGTGCAGCGATGGGGCCACTGGCTGGGTGCGGCTGGGTGCCTCGGCTCCTGGTGGCAGTGGGACATGGAGGCTGTGAGCCGGGCGGGTACAGTTTTAACACCCGGTGTCCAGCCAGACACTTGCTGGAGGGGATGAGCCCGCATCCAGCGGTCAGTGGGAGCCGGGGGGGCCGTGTCAGACACAG
>NW_009232952.1:7844-9224 GCF_000690835.1 Fulmarus glacialis
AGCTCCCCTTGTTCCCATAGCATCCCCCTTCCCGCGGAGGCCGAGTCCCACGGCTCTGGCTTTGCAGCGCAGCCCACGCGGGAGCCGCTCCTTGCCAGAGCTGGACCAGAGCCACCGCACAGGCACTGCCCTGTGCAGAGAGCTGCTCGGCAAAGCCTGGCTCACGCAAATGCCTTCCCCGTGCAGATCATCCCACTCGCGACGGACATCGCATGTTCCCGATTTCCCCCGTGCTCAAACACAGGGCTGCTGGTGTCACCTGCAGCGCATGCACGTCGCACCTCGGCATCCCCGGTGCACCCCCTCGGCATACACAGACACTGTGGCGGCACCGCCGGGTGATACCAGCTGGTGTCAGTCGCTGGTGCTCCGGTAAGGACAGCGGCCCGGGTCATGGTATGGGTCAGCAGTGTCCCTTTGAAGCCACTGAGATTTATGCACGCCCTGATGTGTTTTGCTAAGTCAGCACCACTGCGCTGGGGCTGGGACTCTTCTCGCTAACTGTTGCATTTTACACATGCTCTGCTCGGCTGTCCAAGCAACAAACCTCTCCAGCTTTAATGTTTTGGGAAGGATCTGCATGTCCCGGGAGGGAGGAGGCCGGGGTCAGAGCCTGGGGTCAGCACGGCACTTTGGGAAGCCTTTCCTGGCAGGGGAGCGGCGTGAAGCATTGCTCCCCGGTCTGGCAGTGTTCACTTTTACTCTTTGCCGTGTGTGTGTGGTGGACAGGCAGAATTTGTTGATTGGGCTCATGTCGCTGTGGTCTGAGATGCTCAGCACGACATCATGATGTCTAGCAGTGTGTTGCCTTGCTCCAGCAAAGTATTGTTTTGTCCTTACATATATGGGCCTGGTAGGGATGAGCTCTGATCCATTGCTTTCGCTGGTGCTGAGATAACAAGAAATATTACTGCAAAAAACCTCAGGTGGGGATGGGGGCAGCTCTCCTAAGGGAAATGATTATTTATTTTTGCTTGGACCTTGGTGGACGTGACCTGGTGTGTCATCCTGCCCGCCAAGAAGGCTGGATTCTGGTCCCTTCGGGAGGACCGTCCCACGGCCAGGACTCACATCACCCCCCCACGGGTGGTGTGTGTGCAGGTGATGGACATGACGGGTACGTGGCCCTTGCACAGGGGAGGGGACCCCCAGGGCCGGGCAGCCTGTGCGACTCAGAGCACGGGGACCCTGCAACTCACAGGTGGGGACGTGAGCCCCGCTTTCCGGCTGGGCTGGGGTAGAGGCACACATGAATGCATATAGCGGCCAAACTCCCCGTGCCACCCAGGAACAATGAGCCCTGCACAGGGCAGGACAGGCCAGTGGTGGCTTTCAGGCTGCTGTGGTGGCTAGAAGAAGGATGCCTGGACCTCCTCATCT
>NW_009232952.1:9291-9561 GCF_000690835.1 Fulmarus glacialis
GCACAGCGCTTCGCTGTGCCACAGAGATGTCTCCTGTGCTGAATACAGGTTGCTGCCGCCATCCTTGTCCCCTCTGGCTGTACCGTCCCTGCTCCATGCACCCTGTCGCCAGTACCCATTAAGGCTGTCTGGGTCAGGAGGCAGTTTCTGTGGCTGCAGGTTGCGGCCTCCCCCAGCACGCTGCGGGCTGCGGCACCAGGAGCCAGGAGGATAATGAGCTCTTAATAGTCCAATTATATCCCATCGATTTACTCAGCCCGTAATTGTTGG
>NW_009232952.1:9652-9943 GCF_000690835.1 Fulmarus glacialis
CCCCCCTCACCTACTCAGAGAACCGCCCCCCCCCCGCCTCGCTGCCCTCCCCCAGGAGGGGCAGGGACAAGAGTGGCAGGCAGAGACTGGAGCAGGGACCCTGGCACCCTGCCCTGGCCGGGTGGGGGGTGCCAGCATCGGGCTGACCCCAGGTTGACATCCCCCACGCTGCTCTGGGGAGCAGAAGGGTTGTACATCTCCGCCTCCCACTAAAACAGGCTGACGGGAGAAGTGCCTCCTGCCGGGTGACAGTCCCTGCCGGCTGAGCGGGGGGGGGACCCAGCGGCGGGG
>NW_009232952.1:10417-10630 GCF_000690835.1 Fulmarus glacialis
CACCTTGTCCTGCGCAAACACCATCAGCCCCAGGGGCCGGGGTCGCAGCGGGTAGCAGGCAGCAGCAGGCAGCGCGCAGGCTCCCCGTGACCTTGGGGATGGTGGAGGGAGGCAGGGGTGGAGGGGTGGGAGGTCTGTCTCGTCCCCCTTGGCCAGGATGGAGCGGTGCCAGCAGCTGGGCCAGCGGAGCCCATTAAAAATCAAACAGCCTGA
>NW_009232953.1:0-8959 GCF_000690835.1 Fulmarus glacialis
GACCTAACGAGATCCCTGTACTCTCCTTGTAAACGGACTCCTCATGGCACCAAGGAAGGCTGTTGCCTTCAAAACGCCATTGAGCAGTCTCTCTGGAGAAGATGAGATGCTTGTGTGGTTCCAGGGCTCTCAAGGGCCACACATTTCCGTACGTGTCTCCCTGCCAGCCTCTCAACCTGCAGAAGCTCTGTCTTGGTCATCATGTAGGTGTAAGTTCAGGCCCATGGGTGCAAAGGCTGGCAAAATGCCGGCACCCTTCATATTGGTGGGGAATGGCAGGAGAGCTGTCAGCTTCCTTTGGGAATGGATTATGGATGTGCTCTCTCCTTTCCCAAGTCCATGGCTGTCCTGAGGAAGTGCCTTGACCTGCCCATGTCCACTGCCAGTGGATTACAAAGCATGGGCTGGAGAGCTGGGGTCTCGCAGCAGGCTGTCCTGGGAGGAGCTCCGATCTGTGCCCCTTTGGTGCCCCCCGCAGCAGTGCCACCCTTTCTGCACGGATTGGGATGGCTTGGCGTGCAGGGCACTGCCAACTGGTGCACCAGATGAGGGGCTGTTGTTAGCACAGGCAGGGTCTGTGTTTGCACGACTCTTCTTTCTTAGTAATGCATGAAAATCTGGTGGATTTGTCACCAAGCTGTGACTAACTCATGAAACCTGTCACTTCCCTCGTGACTTACGAGGCTTCATGCCAGGGTGCGTTGTCTGCTGGCGGAGGTGGGACAGGGGTGCCTAGCTACCTCAGGGAGCAATGACAAGTGATGGATTTTCTTTGAGGGCTTCAGCAGCACCATCGTTCCCTGGGCTGCCTCTCCTATCTGTGTCCTGCTCCTCCCGGGACACTGAAGGGTCTTCCACTCCTGCTTATTTCTGCCAAGCTCTGACTTGTTGAACAACCTGAGAAATATTGAAGTGAAATAAATGCAGTTATCCCACAGTGCCTGTAAATCTCCTTATTCTACAGCTATGGAAATGCTCCCATCCTGCACAGAGTGTAAGAGCAGCGCAGCATTGCTTGCCTCTTGGAGAGGGAGGGGATGGGAAGCTCTGTGACCCCTTAGCTCCTGCGTTCTCCTGGAGGGCTCCTCTGACTTTTCAGCCTGGGCTTGGAGGCAGTGGGAATGGCCTGATCCTCAGTGGTGCGCGGCCAGCGGCATGGGGAGGCAGCGGGGAACAGCCCGGGGCTGCAAGCACCACATGGTTCCTGTGCAGCCCTCGCAGCGGGGACACGTCAGGGCGTGTGGGCCTCCAGGAGTATCTGTGGGAGCTCTGCTTGCCTTTGCTTCAAGCACTCACTGCATAAAATGAAGATTTTTCCTGAAGTTTATGGGTCTGTTTAAGTAAAACGTGAGCTTTGATGTCTCACCTACTGCAAACGCTGCTGAGGGCTGTTACTAGAGCTCCCCAGGGCTGGAGCAGAGTCCTGACAGCAGTGGGAGCCTGTGCAGGGGAAAGGGGGCTCCCCAACCTAAGGGCACTTGTGGCTCTGTCCCAGGCTGTGTCCGTGGGCTCTTGGCCCGACTTGGGCTTTTTTTGTCATGATGAGACTGCCAGGTGTGATGACCCTCGGTGCTGGGTGCATGGAGGAGTTTTGCTCTGCTGAGCAGCATGTGGGCACCCGCTCTGGTAAGGATGAAGGCAGGGGGAGCGGTGAGCTGCCAGGGTGCCCTGCTCCTCCACCCACAGCCAGGAGCGCTGGTCCTGGTCCTCCCCCATGGTCCTGAGGGCTCCTCGTCCTGCTGCCACTCATGGCAGCACACTGCTGCACAGGCCCTCTTCTTTCCATGCTCTTGCCGTGCCTTCCTTCACATCCTGTCAGAGCGGACTAAGCGGGGAGGACAGCCTGGCCAGCGCAGGGAAGCAGTGTTGCCCTCTGCCCCTGCTGTGCCCTGCGCCAGGGCGGTGGGGACATGCGTGCCCGCTGCCAGGGCTGGCTTGGTCACAGGATGGAGCTTCCTGGCTGTAGTTGTTGAGGACTGCGTCTTGGTGGAATGTGTTGGGAACGGAGCCAGGCCCCACCTCCGTCGTGCACATCCCATGGCGACTGCTGAGCCTGCTCGGAGACATGACGGAGGGTGGCACTTGTGTATTTTTAGCTTCTGCTGCATTGCATTAAGAGCTGGAAATGAGGGGTGTGGACACCCAGTGACTAGAATACAAGAGCCCATGCTGTGCACGCCACCGGTGGGGATTGCAGCTGCCGGAGAGGGTGGCGCAACAGTCTGCTAAAACGCTGCCTATGGAAGAAGCTGCCTTTTCCACTCCTGTCATGGGGCTCTGCAACCGGCTGTGCAGATAGACTGGGCGGGTGGCTGCCAGCGTGACCATCTCGGGGAGGCAGAGCTGTGTGATGGTGCCCATCTCGGCTGCTGGCGCGGTGGCAGCCTGACTGGTGGCTTTGGTCAGTGTCGTGGGGGGAAGCCGAGCAGCTGGGGTGCGGAGCAGCCCCCGAATGTTGGCCTCTATCTAAAGAGCATGGAAACCTTTGATGACCCCTGCAGTCAGGGTCCCCGTGGACACTCCACATATAGGGCATATCTTTGTGGGGTTTGAGCTAGATCAAAATGCAGGGCTTCTGCGGAGGCGTTCTGCTTCTCCTGGGGGCTGCAGGAAGGCCTTGCCCAGCCTGCAGCAAACAGGGGTTGAATGGTGCTGACACTTGCATGCAAGATGGCATGTGGTATGGCCGCTGCTGCTGGCTCTGGTCACGCTGCCCAGCAAGAGTGTGTTGTGTGGATGTCGTGTGAGCCTGTTAGCCAGGGGAGCTGGCTTTCCTCTTGGCGATGACCATGAGAAGGGCTCAGCTGTGGCCTTCTCGCAGGATGGAGCTGCCGTTCAGACCCTGAGGCTGTGGCAGAGCTTTGCCCTGCTGGGGACGCTGTGCTCTTGCGGGGAAAAACCTGCAGGATGGGCAGTGAGGTGGACGTCAGGCTGTTACTCCTTTCCCCTTCCCACCCCCAAACTTGTGTGGTACTGCAGGGTTTGGGTACGGATCAGGAGTGATGCTGGCTGGCGAGGAGGCTCCAACACCCAGCAGTGCCGATGCAACGTCTGCTTCATCCCCATCACACCTCCCAGCAGTGCTGGCCTGCGATTTCTGCCACTTGGGTCCAGGGGAGCCTCTCTTTGCTCCCACCTTTCTGGGTATTGCATGGCAAATGTGTAAGCTGTAAAATCGGTGCCACCTTTATGGGGCAGAAGATGATGCTGGGCTGCCCAGCGATGGGGTAGGAGCCCAGGAGCGCCGGAGGCAGGGAAGGTGATGTGGTCTCACAGGCCATGGAGGGAGCAGTGCTCTGGATATGTGATTGTTCCCTCCTGGCTGGGCACAAGGTGCAGGATCTTCTGCCCCATCCAGCCAAGCCTGATCCCTTCTGCTATACCTCTCCCAAGTGCTTGGGCCTCAAGTTTTCTCTTGTCTTTACCCAAAGCTGCCTGCCGTTCTCCATTCTCACTTGCTCCTTGGGACTCTCATCCCATAACATCCTAGTGTCACCCTGGCCCCCTGTCCTAGCTGCCCTTTCCCTGTCCCCAGTTCCCTCCCTCTTCCCCTCTCCACCTTCTCTTGCAGTTGCTGTTCCCCCTCATTCCTCTTCTCCACCGTTCCCTTTGCAGGTTCCTGGCGCAGGCAGGGCGAGGGCGAGGGTTTTGGACCTGGCTCAGACCGCAGGCAGTCCCGCTGGCCCCGGGCTGGTGCATGTCCTGGGCAGTCATGGGGAAAATGCTGCTGAACTTCACTGCTCCTAAGCTCCCTGCACATGTGCCAAGTGGAGTTTTTAAACTGTTCCTTCAGATCCCTGTAAACCCAGCTCCACTCTTTGCTGGAGGGCTGGGAGAGAATCAGGGGTGCTGCGTGACCCTCGTGGGCCGGGGCAGCTGGTGCATCTTGCAGGCTCAGCAGTTTGGGAGAGCGGAGGGAGCCCTTCGAGGACCATGGGCAGGAGCCGCTTTGTCTCCCATCTCCTGGTGGTATTTTCCCCTAAGTCCTGAATAAAAGCTGGGAAGTCGAGTCAAATTGGGACTATAAATGAAATGAAGCAATTTTAAGTTAAGGAAACACACCAGTAAGGCCCACCCTAACCTTGGCTTTGCTCTCTAGTGGGGTCATGCAATTATAAGTGCTCTCTGTTAGCCTTCACGGCTCTCTGGGGAGATTTTAAACATTTTTTTTTCCCCTGACCTTCTCTTTGACAGTAGTTAGACGCATGGGACAAGACTTCGTGCTCCAGCTGCTGCTGAGGAACTTGCTTTCCTGTATGAAATGTAATTTATAGAAGATTCCTCTGGGAATAAAAAAATGTACAAACATTACATAAAAGCGTATTCTGAAAATGTAAAATTGTTACAATCATCACCAAAAAAATGCCAGTTGAGAGACAGTGCAAAGGCACAGCTCTAAGGATAAAAAACGTACTAAGCATATGGAGGCTGCTTGGATATGGTACCAGAGATTCAGAGGTGGGCATCACCTACCAAAGCCTGGAAGTCGTGATCTTTACTTTCCCCCACCTCCAAAATACCCCAGAAACAATAAACCTATGTGGTTAGATGGGCACGTAAGAAGACATGTAGAAGAGGCTGTTCAATGTAAAATGATGTTTTTCTTCAGTTAAAAAAAGTTGTAGTAAGAAAAAGGACACGTATTCTGGGAATTTAAAAGTAAACCTGTAGCAAGGCAGAACTAAAAAGATCTTTAGGAACCACTTGCTAAAGACACGAAGTCTAATAATTTTTTTTCCAAATATCTCAGGAATAAAAAGCCTTTAAGAGGAGTCACAGGGTAAATAAGCGATTGAGGTGTCAAGTGAGTGCTCATGGAAACAGGGTGTTGGCAGAACAGCTCGATCAGGAAGGCTCCCAATTCAGAGCCATCCCCAATGCCAGACGCGTTGGAGAGTTGCCCCTGAATTAAAGGGTTTGATAAAGATGTTTTTGAGCAAAGTCACACAAGCCACCAGGCTTTGATGGTGTTTACTGTAGAATTGTAAAGGAGCCTGATGAGGTGTTGGGAGTCACTAATACATAATTTTAGGGGCTGTCACCTATGAGGGCCATGTCCATGGAAGGGGAGGTGTAGTAGATGTGAAATTAGAGGCCATAGGTTTACTTGGGTATTGGGTAGATCATTAGGAACTATAGTAAAAACACTTCATCCATGAAAATACTACACTGGTGAATAGTCAGCATGGCTTTTGTAAAACAAAGTCAGTCTTTGCAATCTGCCGGGGATTTTAAGGATAGCTAGATCATGGGGGTGAGATTGGTCTGAGCTGGTACAGTGCTCATGGGCTTCCAAACAACTCTTGAGAAAAATTCTCACCAAATGCTTTTAAAGAAGTTAAGCGTTGTCCTGATGAGAGGTCTTTCTATGAATTAGTGACTGATTAAAGAATAGGAAGCAAAGTACAGGAAAAATGTCTCTGCTTTTACAGCGCGGAGCAGGGGAAAAGGCGCCAGCTGATTCCTGCAATCGTCTGAGATGCTGAAATGGAAATGGAGTTGAAGAGTTGAAGAAAAGTCTTAAGATGTGCCAAGTAATGCATATGGGGGAACCAGCCATGCGTGTATCTTCACTTGGGGCTGTGCCTGCTCCTGGAGGAGACTGTAAAACACTGGCAGAGAGTTTGGCATCTGCCTGCAGGTTGTCCCAGAGGCACATTCAGCCGTTTGGAAAGGGAGAAGGACCAGAGGAGAAACCCTCCTGCTGCTGTGTGGTACCTCTCTGATACTGTGTGCTTTTCTACTGCCACCCCAAAGCTGATGGGTTAGAAGGGGTGCAGAGAAGGATAAGGCCGATGGTCTAAGAGCTGGCCCAGCCCGCCTGCAAGGAGAAGGTGACTTGTCACCTGTACCTTAGCTGGGCTGAGAGAGCTCTGCAGGGGAAGGATGTGATGGAGAATGGCAAAACAGTGACTGGGACAGAGCGGGTGACAAGGAAATCCTCCTTTGTACTCTCACACCTTAAGAACTAGAAGCCACTTAGGAGAGCAGCACGATTTAAACAAAATCAGTGGGTTTTTCCCATACCTTATCAGTTTGTAGTACTGAATGCCGCTGGGTGCTTTGGCACCCATGGTTACAGGTGGGTTCACGCAGCTGTTAGCTACCATAGTCTGGATGCAGTCCTGCCACTGGAGCTCCCGAGCCGCAGTCAGCCTGGGCAGATGGGGAGACAGAGCCCGCTGCCTGCCCTGCCCCACTCCTGCCCCCCTCGGGGTCAGAGCACTGGCCTAGAGCAGCCCTTGGCTCGTCCAGAGCAGCCGAGGGGAGCCCACCTTGCCCACCTGCTGCAGCAAGCGTCCTGGGGCTACGATTTGCCAGGTTTAGGCTCCTGAAGCTAGATGTGTTTCTCCCCTGTGAAGGGAGTCTGAACACAGTAATGTGTCACTGCTGGCTGTTGCTGCAGACATGGTGGCCAGTAGCCTGGGCAAAGCCGTGGGCAACCTGATGGCTCGTGGAGACATGTGTCTCAGGCCATTCAGCCTGGAGGTTGCTGCTGCAGCAGAGCTCCCTGCAGTGCTGTCATCGGTGTGACACGGGCCCTTCGGCTCCTCACCGTTTGGAAGCAGAGGTGGTGGTTCCCTGCGGCACAGGGGCAGCAGCTGATGCTCCGGCACCGGCTGCACGGGGACAGTGTGCTCCTGCCTGCCGCAGAGGACTGGCTGGGCTGCAGCAGGCAAGCTGTGAGTGTTCTTTGAAGCCACGCAGGAGCACAGATAATGCTGGCACTGCTTTCTCAGGCTTTTCCTGTTGACAAGAAGCCAGGATAAACTGAACCTCATCAAGGGGAAGTAGGAAAAGCCTATTCCCTGGCTCGCAGCAGTGTGCCGAGCTCTGGAATGCAGATTTGTACTCGGCAGCACAATCCTATGTGCATGGCAGGAGCTTGCCATGGACTTGTAGGAGCATGGCATGGATCTTTTTCCCCTCGAGACAAACCAAGCAGCCTTGGGTGCAGAAGGGTTTCTGGGGCTGGCAGTACCTTGCTCGCAGTCGGTGTGGAGGAGCCTGGTTTCCCTACCCCTCTGTGCTTCTGCTGCCTGTGCAGGCCCTGTGCAAGACTGAGCTGCTCGGTCCCAAAGGCTGGTGTTTGGTGGCCCTTTCATGGCAGGGCCAGAAGCTTCTGGCTGCTCCAGCTGGAGGCAAGTGCTGCTAACTGGTACCAACACTGCTTACCGGAATGCAGCAGGCTGTCACGTCTGATGCCCACAAGGCATCCCATGGCAAAGTGCTGGCACTGCGGATCTGGGGGGCCTGCAGCGCTGCCTGGGAGGTGTGCTGGGGTGGACACATCTGTGCTCCCACCATGATGGGCTTGCCTAGAGGCTGGAGGTGATGCAGGAGGACCAGAAGCATTGCTTGCATTTTCACAAACCTTCTGACAGCTCGTGCTTGTTTCTATAAAGCATTCAATTTTCTATTGCAGCAGGGCTTGTGGCAGGTAATCACCGAAATGCCCTTTCCTATTTGCCTAAGCAGCACAACGCAAGCACGAGGCAGACCCCACAAGTAGGTCACGGTTTGAGGCCTGCTCTCCTGACAGCTTTATCAGCCTCTCTCGTGCGGTGCGGCCTGAGGCTCCTGCCAGGCAGTGGACGTGCCAATGGTGATCAGGACCTGCCTGGGCTCCATAGCCTGGGTTGAAGCTGTAGATGCAGACAGCAGATGGGGTAGGGGGGAGCTTTGGACCACTTGGCTGGCGTGTGACGGTGGAAATCATGAACCAGTTTCAGCACTCCCTACTCCACGCTGGTTTGCTGTGAATTGCTGATGCACGCAACAAGAGGGACCCGTGTCCCCATGCCTGGCCATCGTGGCTCAGCTGCCCCAGGCACAGGCTGTCAGGGACAGGGTGGCTCCAGGTGCTCAGCACCGCTCCCAGTCCTGGTCCAGTCCTGTGGGTGAGCTGGGGAACCCCTCTCTGGCAGGGCAGGTGACGTCGGCTGCTCTTGGACGGCACCAGAATTGCAGTATGCAGACCTGTTGCTTTTTGGGTGGTCTGCCTGGAAGCGGGCAGCCCCTTGCGAGATTCAGGGCTACAAGCTGTGGCTGGGAAGGAGTAGTTCACCCTCCTGCTGTGCAAGGATGCTGAAGATTTGCTTTCCGTCTGGTATCTGCATTTGGCTGCTGTTCAGCACAGAAACAAAAGGAGATCCAGGCTCTTGGGGGTCTGTGAGCTTTGTAGCTAATCCAGTAAATTGTTCCAGCTGATCCCCAGCTTGCAAGATCTGAGGAATGCAAAGGCTGGGACTGATCCTGTTGCTCAGACTGTGGGCTCAGAGGCAGCATCTATAGTGCTGATTTACTCCCGGCTCAGCATAGGTTTCCCTTAATCTCTTGGGTGCACTTTGATGGCTTGTCCATGTGACGGGACGGCTGCTCTCCCCCGTCCCAGGTCACTGGAGCAGACCAGCAGCAGGGGCCAGGGCAGAGCGCTGGAGGTGGCCGTGTGCAGGCAGAGATGCTGGTGCAGCCTGCCCAGATGATGCCAGATACGTCAGCAGCCCCACTTGTGGGTGGCTGCAGGGGCATCAGGGGTCTTTTCCCCTTTGCAGCCCATTTCATTTAATGCTTCCATCTAATGCAAATCAGAAATCCAAGTGTACAAAGTGCCCTGCACCCTAGACCACCCCGAATGGGTTCCAGTTCTCAGCCTGTAGGATGTAAATATTATATTCTCTCCCGCAGCGCTGGGGTATCTGAAGAGCTGGATGGCGCTGTGGGTCTTCGGGGCCAGGGCATTGCTGCCGGAGGCACTGGCACCACAGAACCAGGGAAGTGGCTTGTGAATGAACCATTAAGCCTGACCTGGGGCAGCCGTGGGCACAGAGTGCAGGGGTGAGCACTGCCACCGTCCCCACGGGCATGCTGCTGCTCGGTGCCTCCTGGGCCACTCACCAGCCCCACAGCTTCCCTCCGAGGAGGTGCCACCTCCAGGCTGGTGGGACAGGCCTGGCAG
>NW_009232953.1:8990-19022 GCF_000690835.1 Fulmarus glacialis
CCACAAAACACCTGTCTACAGGACCAGCTTTCCAGCCCCGGTCACACTGCTGGGCTTGGTCTGGTGCTGATCTGCCAGCCCCGTGGCAGTGAGCCAGTCCAGGGATGGCTGCAGCTTCCCTCTGGTCATGGCCAAGCCGTGCATTAAGAGGAGGAGTTAATCAGGCGATTGTGGGTGAAAAGTTTGCCATCTCCTGCGAAGGCTGTGGGGTTTGCTCTCCTGCTGCAGGGCTGGAGGAGCAGCTCAGACTGCCTGTGCTGCCGGGGCAGTGGGCAGAGACCTGCCTGGGCGCCCGGCAGCAGCGGGCTCTCAGCAGTACCACGAGGGATCGGTGCTTGCCATGGCCCCAGCCACTCTCCAGTGGCCCCCTGATCACAGTCAGAGAGGAGAGGGTGCAGTGGCTGGCTGAGTGAGCAGGCAGGGCCAGGCGCTGCCCGTGCTGGGGCGCTGGGGATGGGAACTAACTGGCAAGAGTAGCCAAAGTGGAGCCCCGACATGTTACTTTCTCCATCCTTGCTGCACACAGCTACGCTTCTGCCCGGCCCTTTGTGCATCCCTTGCTCTGTCCCTCTCTGGCAGCTGCTGCAAGGGATGTTTCTGGTCCCCATTACAAATCGTCACCTGCAGCTCCCTTCCTTGGGCTGGGCTGCTCTCGAGGAGCTGGGGTCACTGCTCATGAGCCTGGGCTCCTTATCGCAGACGCTCCTGCTGCTGCTCAAGCAGAGCTGGGCCTTTTCATGCTGTTGCCACGGCAGAGCGTGCCAGGGAGGCAGCTGAATTCCTTTCAGTGTTCAGTGCTGGAAGGTTCACATGAAGTGAAGGAAGAGCTAGAGCAGGAAGAGCAGCTCCGCTCTCCTGGGCTGGAGGGAGCCCTGGCGCCCAGCAGCTCCCGGGAAAGGTGCCGGTCTAAGCCCCCTTTTCTGCCCCGAGCTCTGCCCCGAACAGACCTGGGGGCCTGCTTCGTGTTGCTGGAGGCTGCAAGGCAACCTTAATTCCCTCTCCCTGCTCTGCTGGGACAATCCCTGGCTCTGGGCAATGGACAGGAGGTGACCTGGGCGTGGGGGTCACTCTGGGTCTCAGTGGAGTGCAGTGTGGAGTGTGCGATCAAAGGCAGGACTGTGCTTGGGGGGCACAGCAGAGGGGCCAGCCACCTCCGTTCTTGACCTGCGTGGGCTGGTGGGGAACCGAAAGGCCTCTCTGACCTGTCAGACTCTGTCGGGCCGGGGAGGGCTGTGGGTGGCGTGTGGTGGCCATTAGCCATAGTTCCCCTTGTGTTGAGGCACATTGCTCGCACTGCACCCAGGGGCTATTTCTATATGTGGCATTTGCTTCACACGCCACCTTTCTGTTCTCTCTGCAGCCGCCAAGCTTAAAAGTGCTGAGCCGCTCCCCAATGTCGGATGCCTGGGAGTGCAAGGCACAGGACCCCTTTGCCAGCAGCGAGGAGCAGGACGAGGTGCCCCACCAGGTGACGGTGACGGCCACGGACACGGGCGGCCAGTGCCAGTGCGCGGTGGAGGAGCCTGACGGGGCTCCCCAGAAGCGGACGAGCACCCAGAACGGGATGCAGGACAGTGGGGGTGGGGGCACGGGAGTGAAGAAGAAACGGAAGAAAAAGGATCTGGGAGAGCAGGAAGGGGGAGAAAAAGCAGCTGTGGAGGTGAAACCAAAGAGGAGGAGAGAGCCTAAAGAACCAAAAGAGCCTAAAAAGGCTAAGGAGCCCAAGAAGCCGAAGGAGCCCAAGCAGAGAGAGGTGGCCAAGAAACCCCGGAAACCTCGGGAACCCAAAGCCCCCAAGGAACCTAAAGACAAGAAGAGCGGCTCTGAGCCTGCCCCCAGAGCAAGACCCAAGAAGAGCAGGTGGGTGGTGGTGTGACCTTGTCTCTGTGCCTGGTGTGGACGGAGCTGTGGGCTCGCAGGAGCTTCAGCCAAGAGAGCCGCGCTGGGCCACCACGTTGCAGGGGGCGCGGGCTCCTCGTGCTGAAGGCTGAACGTGCCCGTCAGGAGGTCAGGATGAGCTCTCCAGACGTGCAGAAACAGGACAGGCGGGTGCCGTTTTGGGGATGAGGCCCTGTGAGACCCCAGATCCAGAAGAGGACCAAAGAGTCTTGGCCTCTCCTTGGCCTGGCCTTTGTGCCGAGTGTTCTGGGGGGCAGAAGGACCTTAGGGAGGTGTCTCACCAGGACAGCAAGGTGCTGTGTGGCAGAGAGCCTGTCATACCTTTTTTGGGGCCCGGGCAGAGGGTATGTGAGTGAGACCTGACCCTGGCCTGTCTGTGCAAGCGAGTGTCCCCGCATACCTGGGGACCGGCAGCCTACCTTCCCTCAGCTCAGGTTTGGGAGGATGGTGGAGCGCATAGCGTCTCCTCTCCCTCTCCTGGGCGGCAGGACTTCTCCCTTGCAGCTGCGGAGCTGTGCTGGCAGCCAAGGCCGGCCGCGGGGGAAAGGGGGGAGGCCTGAGGACTCCCTTGTACTGCACAGCCCAACGCCACCACCTCCGGTAATTCCTCATCCTTTTAATTAATGGGCTGATTGGTCAGAAGCTCTGATTTCTTAGCTCTGATTTCTTTTTAATTGGGAATATGTGCAGATAGCAGAGCAGGTCTCAACAGCACCAGCATCATTTGGTTTGCTGTCGTGGACTGGCGAGAATAAGTGTTTTTGGAGAGTCCTGTACAAAGCAGGCCTATTGATTGGAGCTGGGCCCTCCTTGCGTACTGTAAATAATCCATAGGATGAATATATTTCTACTGTGAACAGGATTAGTACAGGAGCCAGCTGGAAATTTTTCAGCAAAACCTTTCTTTGTTAGGAAACACCAGTTTGGTAGAGCTTCTTGAGGGCTTTGGTCACCAGAAATGGTCACCAGAATGGGCGTCCCAGGGTCTGTGGAATCTGCCCACCTCCCTCCCACCGTGCCTGCCCACAGGACACGTGTGCAGGGCGAGGACTGAGCCCCGGGTCTTCCAGAGCCCTGCTCCTTCGGAGCTCACTGACAGCTGGATCCTGGAGAGGCATGGGCTGGCGGTGAACAGAAGAAGGTGTGGGGCAGCAAAGCTCCCACGCCAGGCTCATGGGGAGCTCAGCAGGACGAGAGCTGGGCGCCGTGTCCGCGGCGGGTCCCTGAGCTGTGCAGCACTGTCACTTCTGATCTTCCTCGAGCCTGGGGCTCTGCATATGAGGAAGCCAAGCCCCCATGTCATCATGGGCCGGTGAGCCGGAGCAGATGGGGATGGACAGATCAAGTGGACAGTGCCGGGAGAGTGAGGGAAGGGCTCCTCAAGGCCCCGAGGAGGGCTGCAGTGGAGGGGCTGGAGATGGAGAGGGAAGAAGAGGGGCTGCAGGCAAGGAAGGGGAGGATGAAGCCCATGTAAAGGCAGCACTGGGCACCAAGGAGGATCCTGGGATGAAGGATGCAGCTAGCAGCTTTTCCTAATGACACCTCTGCTCCACCAGTAAGAAACTGCCATATGGGCAGTTCACAGAGGTCTACCCCTGCGGTGGGACCTTTGGGACCAGACCAAAACAGGGGAAACCTGGGGAAGAGCAGACCGTGGAGGCTTGGGCTCCTGGAGGCTCTCATGGCTCTTGTCCAGGAGCTTGTTGCCACCCGGGCGCTAAAAACAGCCCATGACAGTGTGACCTGCCATGGGTAGCTGGTGGGCAGGTCACTCTGCTAGACATGGGGATTGTAGCGGGGTAACCCCAGCTGCAGAGCTGGAGACCCTGGTCCCTCCTGCAAAGGCACGGCAGGGTCTGGGAGTACCAGGAGGGGGGCTGAAGAGGGATCCACTTGCTGTGCCAGGGGCCAGCGTGTGGAGTCCTGGTGAAGAGGTCACTTCATGCAAAAAAGACGAATTAATGTAACTCCGTAACACATCATGCAGCCAGAAGAAACCATGTGTGGGAGTCTGGGAGCGCGACAAAGCTCTGTACTTTCCTGATGCCCTGTCCCAGTGGAGCCTGAGCACGTGGTGCTTCTTCCCACTCACCTGCACCTTCCAGGAGGACCTAGGCCCAGCCTATGGGTTCTCCTTGCAGCTTCCCCCCCTCCGCAGCCCCTCTTCAAGCCTCTTCTGAGACTGTTGTCTCAGCCTGTGGGTCAGCCACCAGCAAACCCACCCATGGGAGGAACAGCCGCTGGGTGGAGGCATCCATGAGTGTCAAGGTGGAGGCTCTGCAGGGAACCGGGCTGTGTGTCCCCCTGTGTCCACTGCCTGGGACAGAGATGGGGGGTGGGCTGGGGGCCCCTGGCAGCGTGGGGAGGGAGAGGCAAGCGGCAGGCAGGGTAAGCACTCGGTATGGATGAAATGATTGCTGGGAGTCCTCTAAGTGGCAGATAATGGTGGCATAATTTCTTCTAAATTATTTCTAATCATAGCCAACTACTGGTTCATGAATGAAGCAGTTGTTAATTGTGACTTACAAATCAATATCTTGGGAGTTATTGCTCGGGTGGAAGCCGTGCTCACAGTGCATTTTCAGGGCCTCTAATTGAAGTACGGGTGCACGGCCATGGCATTTTTGGCTTGAACAGCAGACTTTTAACTGCTTGGTTTTTGCCTGTCCTAGACAAGCAGTGATTTTTCTTGTGAAACGGGGGTAAAATGTTGACACAGCTTTGAAACTAACCGTTCCTCTGCCGCTGTGCAGGTCTGGGATGTGGAGGGGATGGATGGCAGGGCTGTGAGTGAGGAAGGGGATGTTGCTCAGCCCAGGGACAGGCACCAGCTCTTTGAAATCTTTCCCTTAACAGTGTTCCTTGCAGAGGGTAAGGATGGATGGGCACGTTGGGAGAGGTTGTTTCTTACCCTTCTGCCTCCTGGGAACATTCCCAGGCAGGTTGTGATGGGTGCTCAGTGCTACGGGGGGCCAGGTGGCCCTGACTCCAAGAGCGTGCCACGGGGCTGGGCTGCGTCTTCGCACATTTTATGTTTGCAGTAAGGTGGTGGGATTCACCGGGAGCAGGGCCCAAATCCCCTCCGCGACTTGAGCACGGAGGACAGTTGCCTGGTGGGACAGAGCCTCCCAGCGGGTCCT
Organism: Fulmarus glacialis; assembly: GCF_000690835.1. Taxonomy (NCBI): domain Eukaryota; kingdom Metazoa; phylum Chordata; class Aves; order Procellariiformes; family Procellariidae; genus Fulmarus; species Fulmarus glacialis. The sequence continues at coordinate 14,030 of NW_009232953.1, forward strand.
TGGAGGCGGCGGTGACTGCTGTGGTGGGCCATTGCATCGGTGGGAGTCTGGGACCTGCATCCTCCCGTGTTCATGGCAATCACGGGACTTAACTCCCTCCGACTGAAGGCACAGGCCAGCGTCTGCTCAGCTGCTGTCCCGGGAGGGGACTCGGTGCTGAGGCTCAGGGAAGACAAACCACGAGCTTCTGCCTCAACACTGGTGTAAAGGTTTACTGGGATCTGGCAGGGCTCTGTGGCACATGCGGGAGGTGGCCGGCAGGATGGCCGGTGCTTCTCAGACTGGGCTAGAAGGTTTGTCTCCGGGGTGCCAGGACACAGGTTGCCTCTGGAGCTGCTGAACTGTATTCCTGACTGTTGTTGGCACAGGATGTGTTTGTGAGTACTCTGCTCAGAGCATGCACCTCGTTGCCCTGGCCTGCTGGGGTTGGCGGTGGGGAGATCCTTCTTGTGCCTGCGCTGGACGTAGGTCCCTGTCTCCGTCTCCCAGCTGGGGCAGAGGCTGCTGCACTCTGGTGCAGGACCTGCCTTCACTGTGGAGACTTATGGTCTGAGCAAGGGGTCACTCTGCCTGGAAGGGAGAGACTGGCCTGGTTCCTCCCGGCTCATCATCACTCTTGAGCCACTATCTAGAGCGTCCTGACCTCACACATCTGGGCTCCCCATGCCGAAAGAGCAGTGAGGGCTGGCCATGAGCTGAACCCCATCTCCTACAGCCCCTGTGGGGCTGTTTCCCTGGCTGGTGGGAGCCCCCAGCCCCTTTCTGCCCCACATCAGGCCGGGGCAGGTGGACCCTTTCATCCCAATGTAGTGGAATTGGATGGGGAAACACTTGATGGTAATTAATGAACATCACCGACTGCGGATCCCCGATGCTGGGGGAGGCCCCAGGAGCCTTGAGCTGCTTCCGGGTGATCCAGTGGGAGCAGAGTCCTGTGTGGGTGCCTGCTGGCTCTCCCCCCGGATCCCTAGGACAAGATCTAACTGTTAGTCTGTCTTGGCAGCAAGGACACCCCTTTGGAGAAGAAGAAGAAAGGGAAGAGGAAAAATGAGATACCAGTGGACAGTTTGGATTTGGATCAGGATCTCCTGAGCCCATCCGTGCAGAGCCCAGAGGAGTCTGCGGAGTCGGCCGACAGCCAGGTATGTCCAAAGCCCTTGGGCTGGCTACCAGTGGGGGAAATCCCAGCTGCCTCTGAGTGGGAGAAGAGCTGGGCCCTGGAGCGCAGCGATCAGAGAGCACTTTCAGCAGTGTGGCTGGTAGACCCCAGCCTTGAAGGGGAGCCACTTGGGCTGGGATTTACCAGCCACACTGCTTAAAGTCAGCTGGTGGCCCTGGGTTGGGTGCACGCTGCTGCCGTGGGTGCTGCACATCCCTCAGCCTTGAGTTTCGCTCTTCTCCATGGCTCCTGGCAGTTCCCCTTTCCTAGCACAGCACGGGGAGGCAGGTTGGCCCCGCAGGGCTGGGGAGCTGCGCGTGTCTCCGCAGGACTCCTCTGCTTCAGGTCTCGGGCTGATGGGGCTGTGTGGGTCAGGCATTAATGGAGACCTTGGCACCACAGTGATGGGTTTACCTCCAAGGGTTGCCTGTTCTTCCCACCACCTTCATCCCACTGGGGCAGGGGGTGTTCTGGAGATCAGGCAGCCCTGGAGCTTTCTCTCCTCCACTCAAGAAAGGGGGAGGTACTTGGCCTGCCCATGACTGCCTTTTTCATCCAATACACAGAAACGCCGCTCAGGACGGCAAGTGAAGAGGAGGAAGTACAACGAGGACCTGGATTTCAAGGTGGTGGATGATGACGGCGAGACAATAGCCGTGCTGGGAGCTGGGCGAACCTCTGCGCTCTCTGCCTCTACTCTGGCATGGCAGGCAGAGGTAGGGCTGGATGTGCGACTGGGGTGATGGGGTGTCCCAAGGGTGTCAGTGCCGAGGTTCAAGGAAGTGGGGGATCGCAGCACAAGGATGGGGTGAGAATGTGGCCGTCTGGGAGGGTGCAGGCTGGCTTTGCAGGGACTGTGAGTGTACAAAGGGATGGGCAAGAGGTGTGCAGGTCCAAGTGTCCCCCTCCTGGATGGAGACTAAGGCCTCTGGAACATGTCATGTAGCTGGACATTTCCCTGAAGGCATGACCCACCATTGCCCATGCCCACCTTTGGCTCCTGTCTCTGTAGCTCCTGTCCATGAGGTTAGTCTATTATTTATCTCTGCCAGCCGAGGGCTTTGTAGGTGCCAGGTCATCGTTTTCTGCCCACGTTGCTGCTCGCCATCAGTGCCTGGGAGTTTAGAGGTGCCTAGCCTGACACCTGCCAGCCAAGCTGATCTGCTGGGCAGTGTGGTAGGGATCTGGGCAGCGTGGCAGGGACCAGCTGGTATCACTGCAGTTTGGGCCTCACTGCCCCGCCTCCTCTGCCCACTGGTTTAGCGCTGGCTCCTGATGGGTGCTGGCAGCTCCTTCCTGCTGGTCTGTGTGTTGGATCCTGCAGCTCATCCCCTCTCTCTGGTCATTAATGAAGCTGCCAGATATTAATAATGGTCACTAATTATTTTCATAGTGTTCCCCTGTTCCTCTCTAGTCCCCTCTTCACAAGGCTTTGGTATGGGTATTAGTCAGCTCTGTTGTTAAGCCAGTAAATAAGACCTGGCCTGATGCTCCCTGCCTTGTCCGGAGGGCCGCTGCACACCCATCACGGGAGGTGCTGCCGGTGCTGCTTCAGCTGCTGCCCGGGGCTGCGTCCCAGCTGGGCTCCTGGCAGTGATCTCTCCAAGTGAGATTTTCAAAACAGCAGGTGGAAATGGGTTGCCTTTGGCATGTGTCTGTGCTGCCACCCTGCTCTGCTCTTAGTCCTGGACTTCCACCTCAATTTGTCCTGCTCCAGATGAATTACTAAGGCTGGTGTCTGACGGCAGCAAGGCTGTCGGCTGAGTGGCTGCTCTGGGCTCCTGCCAGCAGGCTTGGCCAGGCCTGGCCATGGCTTCTTCCAGGGTCGGGACTGACCCAGCAGGGCAAGATGGGAGTGCTGAGGCCTCAGGACTGCTCTCGTCATGGCCTGGACTTGCAGCTTTCCCCCCTGGATCCTGGCCACGTTCTTCAGCAGCTCCCTGGGGCGGTGCAGGGCTCCTCTGGCAGCCCACAGGCTGCCAGCGATGAGCCGCAGACCTGTGTGAGCTGGCTGGGCTGCGGGGCTGTGTGGGAGCTCCCAGCCATGGGGCGCTGGAGGCAGCTGTGATGGCAGCTCTGTGCCCCTGGCCACGTTCACACAAACCGTTTGTGGACAGAGTCAAGCTGGAGCCCAGCAGCGCCAGGGTGGATGCCTGGGCATGGGGAAACGGGCATTGCACAGTGGCTGCAGTGGGAGCATCTCTGTGTGCTTCCCTTGGCCATGTTACCCTGGCATGGGACAGAGCTCCCCAAATAGGGCAGAAATCCCCCTCTGGGCCACAGAACTGCAGCTGAGGGGCCCAGACAGAGCTGCTGTTGCCCTGCTCACTGTGTTGCAGTGCTGGGTCCAGCATCCTGCCCCACACCGCAGCGGGGTGCCAAGGCAGCACATCAGCTGAGGGCTGGGGCATGGAGGGGTTGCTGCAGCCCTGGGCACCAGGGCTTTCCCAGACCCTTTTGGCTGAGTGGTGTGGGATGTCTGTCCCGCCCCAGCCTGCCCCGTGCCTTTCTTGGAGGGGTCTTTGTAGTCTGCAAAGGGACATCTCAGGGCTGCTTCGCCTTGGACCAGACTCTGCCTCCGTCTGAAGGAGATTAACAGAGTCCTCCTCCTTTCTGCTCTGCACTTTGCTCTTCCTCCTGCTGCTGTACCATCTTCCATCCAAGGCAGAACTGATATTTTTAATACTCAAGCAAGCTCCACATTTTTGCTGTCTGTCCTCTCCCCTTAATCTTTCCATGCCTCTCCTGCTACAGCACAGACAGGCACAAGCCCAGCTCTCTTGTTCCTTGGCATTCGGTGGAGCTGATCCTGTCGCAGCACGCAGCCGGGAGAACCTCGACCTCCCCACTTGCCCTGTGTCTGCTGTCTCGGAGCTGGAAGCAGGACAATGTTAGGGCCACCTCCAGCAAAGCTCGTGTGCTCGCATGAGGGAATGGGGTGGGAGCCCGTGGGTGGCCAGCGGAAGGTCTCTGCGGCCTCATGGGGTGATTTCCTCATGGCAGAGTCGAAGCCTGCAGAGAGAAGGAGTCGGCACTTCAAGCCTGCTGGGAAGAGCTGCATGGACAGCGGTGGGGCTGAGGTGCTGTTGCCCGTGTCCTGTGACTGTGGGCAGGCAGCAGCAATGGAGGATGCCTGTGGCAGGGCCCAACAGCCCTGCGCTCTGCTCTGCTGGGGCCCTTGGGGCCATCCAGCACTACAGGGTTGTATAAATGCCAAGGCAAGTCAGAGATCTGGCATGGAGAGTAGCTGAGAGCAGGAGACATGCATGTTTTGGCATATTTCCTTCCTTGAGTCTTGGGCAGAAGCACCCAAGCTCCCTCCTCTTTTCTGGGAGACTTGCCACTCTCTCTGGCTGCCCTGGTCTAGCTGGAAGGACCTGCACAGGTCCTAAACACAACAGTGCTGTGGCCTTGCTGGGGAGCACAGGCAGAGAGCAAGTGTAGCTGGGCTGGCAGCACCTGCACCCTCACATCCAGCAAGGGTTCCCCAAGCGCAGCTCTTCCAGCTCCCGCTGTGCTGGCTCTGCTGCCCGGCTCGTGGGCTGGGAGAGGAACAAGCAGCCGTTCTGTGCTGGGAGAGTGCCAGAGGCCAAGCCACGTGATGAGCCAGGAAAACAGTGCTCTGCTCTCCTGTCCCCAGGAGCCTCCCGAGGATGATGCCAATATCATTGAGAAGATCCTTGCCTCCAGGATGGTGCAGAAGGAGGTGAGTGTCAAAGATGTCAGTGGGGCTGGAGGTCCCCGGGTAGAGGAGAGGCAGGACCTGGCTGCTTTGTGCAGCAGAGACATGAGATGTAGCAGCAGTTAGAATCATTAAGGTTGGAAAAGGCCTCT
>NW_009232954.1:0-2606 GCF_000690835.1 Fulmarus glacialis
GGGGGGGGGGAGGGGAGCGGCGTTGAGCGGGTGGAGCTTGGGCCTCGGCGGACGCCAAATTCGACAGGGCGCTCCCCACCCCTCCCCGGGGGAGGGGCAAAGCTTTGGTGTCCCCCCCTCCCCGAACGCTCGTCTGATTGGCAGGAGAAACTCAAGCATCGTCCGTCCATCTCAACCATCAACCATCTGGTGGGTCCATCAACTTCTCCATCTCTATATCCTTCAACCACCTGCCCACCTCCATCCCTTCCTCCCAACCATCCATCTCAACCATCATCCGTCCATCTCAACCATCAACCATCTGGTGGGTCCATCAACTTCTCCATCTCTATATCCTTCAACCACCTGCCCACCTCCATCCCTTCCTCCCAACCATCCACCTCGACGTTCTCCAACCAACCAACCAGCCGCTTTTCTAGCAACCGACCATCGTCCCATCAACCACCCGCCCATGTCCATGTGTCCTGTGTCCCAACCCACCATCTCTGCTCTCTACGGAGCCAACCAACCCTCTCAACCTGCCCCCCAGCTGTGACCTTCAGGACCCCACGCCTTCCTCAGCCTCACCTGAGCAGAAACTGCTGATGTCAGCGACGGTTGGTTCCTTCAGCGATGGGTGGGTCACTCTGCAAGAGAACTCGGCCCCCAGGTCCCAGCTCTGCCGGCTGACGTTGACCTGGCTCGTGAAGGTGCCCTTGTTATTGGAGCACTGGTCACAGGTGTAGTCCTCCGCGGCCACGTCCACCAAATCGCGGTTCATCAACCATTCCACCTGGGCTTCGCCACTTCTCTTCCCCTCGATGAGACACAGCAGCAGGACCTTGTCCTCAGCCTGGTACTTGTTTGGGTCGCTCAGGAGCTTTACCTCCAGGTGAACGGGAACGGGAACGGGACATATCTCATCACCTAGGAGATGACCAAGACATCAGGCAAGGCTGGGAGCAACATCAACCCATCTAGGTGTCCACCAAGACATCACGCAAGGCTGGGAGCAACCCATCTAGGTGTCCACCAAGACCTCACGCAAGGCTGGGAGCAACCCATCTAGGTGTCCACCAAGACCTCACGCAAGGCTGGGAGCAACCCATCTAGGTGTCCACCAAGACCTCACGCAAGGCTGGGAGCAACCCATCTAGGTGTCCACCAAGACCTCACGCAAGGCTGGGAGCAACCCATCTAGGTGTCCACCAAGACCTCACGCAAGGCTGGGAGCAACCCATCTAGGTGTCCACCAAGACCTCACGCAAGGCTGGGAGCAACCCATCTAGGTGTCCACCAAGACCTCACGCAAGGCTGGGAGCAACCCATCTAGGTGTCCACCAAGACCTCACGCAAGGCTGGGAGCAACCCATCTAGGTGTCCACCAAGACCTCACGCAAGGCTGGGAGCAACCCATCTAGGTGTCCACCAAGACCTCACGCAAGGCTGGGAGCAACCCATCTAGGTGTCCACCAAGACCTCACGCAAGGCTGGGAGCAACCCATCTAGGTGTCCACCAAGACCTCACGCAAGGCTGGGAGCAACCCATCTAGGTGTCCACCAAGACCTCACGCAAGGCTGGGAGCAACCCATCTAGGTGTCCACCAAGACCTCACGCAAGGCTGGAAGCAATGCCAACCCATCTAGGAGACCACCAAGACATCAAACAAGGCTGGGAGCAACCCCAACCCATCTAGGTGTCCACCAAGACATCATGCAAGGCTGGGAGCAATGCCAACCCATCTAAGGGTTGGCCAAGATATCATGCAAGGCTGGAAGCAAGGCTGGGAGCAACGCCAACCCATCTAGAGGTCCACCAAGACATCACGCAAGGCTGGGAGGAGCAACCCATCTAGGTGTCCACCAAGACCTCACTCAAGGCTGGAAGCAATGCCAACCCATCTAGGAGACCACCAAGACATCAAACAAGGCTGGGAGCAACCCCAACCCTTCTAGGTGTCCACCAAGACATCACGCAAGGCTGGGAGCAACCCATCTAGGTGTCCACCAAGACCTCACGCAAGGCTGGAAGCAATGCCAACCCATCTAGGAGACCACCAAGACATCAAACAAGGCTGGGAGCAACCCCAACCCATCTAGGTGTCCACCAAGACATCATGCAAGGCTGGGAGGAACCCATCTAGGTGTCCACCAAGACATCACGTAAGGCTGGGAGCAACCCCAACCCTTCTAGGTGTCCACCAAGACCTCACGCAAGGCTGGGAGCAACGTCAACCCATTCAGAGGTCCACCAAGACATGGTGCAAGGCTGGGAGCGACACCAACCCGTCTAGATGCCCACCAAGACGTCGTGCAATGCCACGGACGACACTCCCCGTTGCCTTTCTCACCTCTGAAGTCCCTGGTGATGGTGCTTCCGGCAGAGCTGTGGTCCACCTGACACTGGAAGGTGTTGCCCTCCAATCTGCTGGTGGGGAGGGTGAACTGGGTGCTGAGGCTGTAGTAACCGTTGCCGGTCAGCACGGCCGAGAAGGTCTCGAAGGCTCCCGTGGTGCTGGAAACCCATGTGACGGTGACGGGTGGGGGGAAAAAATCGCTGACCAAGCAGCCGAAGGTGACATTGTCCTCGCAGGGGGGGCAGGATATCAGCGGGTAGATGACGGGGG
>NW_009232955.1:0-1119 GCF_000690835.1 Fulmarus glacialis
ATCCCTTTCTGTCACGCGCCCCAGGAGGTGGGGAGCAGCGCTTTGTGGATGCTGGTACTTCTGGGGGTCCAGGCTCGCTGGGTTCCCCGATACCCTGACCCCCCTTCTGACCCCTCATCTGCCTGCGGCTCTGCAGCGCGGTGCTCACAGCCTCCGTCACTCCTTGTTCTAGTGACCTTCCACTGATCTCCACCAGTGCAGATCGACAGCCGCTCCCTTCGCCATGGCTGACCGCGGGGGTGGCACCGGCTGCTTGCCCTCCAGCAGCAGGAGCCCTCGGCCCCCCCGGTCCCTGGCTGGCGAGAGGCTCCCTCGCACAAAGCTGTTATGAAGACTTTCAAGTCAACAACAGCCTCATTGAGAGTCCTGTTGCTGAGAGCCCCTTCCCTCCAGGCGGCTCGTTGGGGGGCTGCAGCGGGGGAGCAGAGGCAGTCGGGAGGTTGTTGGGGGGCTGCAGCGGGGGAGCAGAGGCAGAGGCAGTCGGGAGGTTGGTGGGAGGAGGATCGGGAGCTTGGGGCTGGGGAAGGAAGGAAGGAGATGTGCATCAAAAGCCTCTCAGACTATGAAAACAATGGAAAAAACCTGTTTTTTTCCCCCGATCCTCACATGTTAGGGTGCTTGGGCAACCCTCCAACACCCACCAGTAATTTCAAGAGAAAAGCAGGTTTGTGGTCTCTTACGCTTTTCTGGCCATCCCCACGCCAAATCACATCACTGCCTGTCTCTCCTTGCGTTGCATCTGTGCTCTGCGTTCACCGTCAAGCCTCTTCCCACTGTCCTGTTGTCTCTGTCTCACACTCTGCCTCCTCTCTGCTTCTCCTTCTCCTTCCATGCTCAGGCTGGTGCTTCCTGACCTCCAGCCCTTTTGCCTCCCCTTTCCCACAAACAAATTCCTCCTTCAAGTCCACCTGAAACACTGTTTTTTCCTCTTAGCCCCTCTATTCCAGACCCTATCCCCCATTTTCTTCTTCACCCTCTTGCAAATAGTCTGTGGCTGGTCCCATTGCACGTGACACGGGTCTGGGATCCAGAAGCCAGGTTGTGAGACGTGTGTGTGCTGTGGAGAGGATCTTCCTCGCCCTGTGCTGTCGGAGGACTAACTACCTCTGCAGCGTGAGG
>NW_009232955.1:1138-1369 GCF_000690835.1 Fulmarus glacialis
TGTTTGAGGTAACACTAGCCCGCGAGGCCCAGCCTCTCTGCTCCTCTCGGCGCCTTGCTGCGGCTCGCACCCCTGCTTTTGCCACCTGCTTGGTCTGATGGGCAGGGAGAGCCTGGGACAGCCGGGCGTCCGTCCAGAAACTGTCCTGGGGCTCATCTTTGGGAGGGAACAGCCCGAGGGACCCTCGCGGGTGCTCAGCCCGGCGGGGAGGTGGCAGCTGTTCGGTGTCCT
>NW_009232956.1:0-1478 GCF_000690835.1 Fulmarus glacialis
GAAGGGGGTCCCCCCTGCGCCCCGGTGGGGACCGGGCATCTCCCCCATCCCCGCTCTGACGGTGGCTGCGGCACCCCGTCTTCGCTTCGAAGTGTCAGCTGGAGGCGAAACACGCGCCGACTTTCTCGACTGAAGAATTAGGAAGTTCAAGGGAAGCGATTCTCCCCCCCGCCCCCCAGTGAGAAATTTCAAGGAAACCTTGTACATGTAAAATTTCAAGCATCGGGAGTTAAAACCTTCCTTTGGCCTGAAGCCAATTGTTTCCCACGAATTTATTTCTGTGATTTCCCTAAGCATGAGAACAGTGAGAAATAGGCACCTTCTCTTCGATTAACCAATACAAATCCTTGGTTTTTTAGAAGAGTTTAAAGTGCTAAATTTAGGGAAGCAAAATTGCAGTGAAACGTTTCCCCCTCCAGTGGGCAGGAAGGCCAAATGTCCAATTTTTCCTGGAAGGAAGAAGCCAGGTTTTTTTTATTAAAAAGAAAAAAAAATAAAGAAACCGAGCCACTTCTGTATAGGAAAATGTTTCCCTTGAAATTTCCTGAGCCGAGTCACTGTGCCGTGACTCAGTCCTGGTGTTAAGACCTGGGAAATGAAGTGCCGTGGTTTTTAAAGGCTTTCCCCGCCCCGAGCGATGGCTCCGACCGTCTCCGTCCCCTGCTGCTGGCCGTCATTTGCCCGTCCCGCCGAGGAAGTGCCGCGAGCCTCATCCCCCTTCCAAGCCCCTTGGCTTCCAAATCAGCTTCGAACGACCACAATATTTCTCCATTCGAGTAATTAATCCCTGGCTGCCTTCGGTGGGACTCAGCCCTGCAGCCCCGGGGACTCGCCCGTTGCTGCGTGCCGGATCCAGCCCCTGCCGGGACGGTGTGTCGGGACCTGCCACGGTCCTCTAGAACTTTCCTGCTGCAGCAAAGCCCGACGAGCAAACCAAAAAACCCCACATCAGCTCTAGCAGGACGCTCGGTTCCTTTTCTTTCCAATTTCTGCTTAAATATTTTCGGTGGCACGGTCGAAAATGAAAAGCTTCGGGAAAAAAGCCCTGCCTGGTGGGAAGTTGGGCTTCCAAAATGTCACAGTGAAACACTTTGGGTTGTTTTTTTGGTCAAAATAAATGAAGAAATAAAAACGCATCTTGAGCCAGGAACAACTCAAAGGCTGACGGGGATGGGGTGAATAATGTTTGGCTAAAAAAATGTATTTAGCTCGAAATTCCTCTTGCATCTCTCCCCTTCCCTCACACTGAACCATCGATCCCAGGCGACGTGCGTGACGGCAGGGATGCTTATTGCTGCCCTGTATAACAAAACTCACCTATAGCTGTCAGGGAACGTAGAGATACATACACACGTTAATTTACACACACAAGTAGTATAATGGCTGCCGTGCGCAGCAAGAGGTGGCATCGCATGAGCTCTGCGGGGGGCAGGCGCCTGGGAGATGTCCCCAAGCCCCAGCTGATTTCGGACCCCCCC
>NW_009232957.1:0-593 GCF_000690835.1 Fulmarus glacialis
CCCGGCCCCGGAGGGTGGCGGCCCCCGGGGGAAGCGAGGGCAGCCCCGGCCCCGCCGAGCCTGGGGACGATCGCACTCACCAAAGCAGCGGCTCCCTGTTAAAGGGAGCTCGGGCAAGTGGGAGCATCCGGCGAGGGGGACTAGCATTTAAACAAAGCAGGCTACAAATGCACAAGCCACCGTCTTCTAGCACTATAAGCAGCGTCTGAAACTAGATTCAGAAGCGTTGGCCATGTGGCCGGGGCAGGCAGGAGCGCAGGGAAGGGTGCTGGGGAGGCTGGACATCCTCTCCGCCCGGGGTACCTACCGCAAGAGCCCTGGGGCTGTGAATACGAACACGCACGCATTACCTGGGGTGGATATCCACCAGCAAAACCAGAGTCTGCATGGTAATAATGTCTATCCGCTTGCAGTGGAACCGGGCAACTTTCAACACCTTTAAATAGGTGAAACACAAGATCACCAGCGACAGCATGAAACTGGTGGAGTGAAAGACGATGGTGAACACTGTAAACCTTCTCCGCTCCGTCTCTTCCTTGAGGTGCAAGGTGCAAGAGGCATAAACGCTGCTGTAATCTACCCACGAGTAAAAC
>NW_009232957.1:654-1011 GCF_000690835.1 Fulmarus glacialis
CATCTTGCTGTTGTGGCTGAAGGGGAACACCACGGCAATCCATTTGTCGATGCTGAGTGCTGCCATGCTCAGCATCGTGTTGGAAGTCAGGAAAGTTTCCAGGAAACCCACCGCTTTGCAGACGCAGTCCCCGAGGGGTTGCTGGTTCCTCAGGATGCCCAGCAGGGTAAAAGGCATGTTCAGGACGGTGAGGAGCAGGTTGCAAAAGGATAAGTTCACCAGGAAAACCCCGGCGACCTGCTTGCGGATCTCCGTACTGTAGACGAAGCATAGCAGCACCAGGAGGTTGGAGAGCAGAGAGATGACCAGCACCAGCACGAGGAGCAACGCCAGCAGCACGCCTGCCAAGTCCATCTC
>NW_009232958.1:0-32574 GCF_000690835.1 Fulmarus glacialis
TGCCCCCCCCCGCTGCCCTCTCCCCGCAGGAGGCCGATGGCACGCTGGACTGCATCAGCATGGCCCTGACCTGCACCTTCAACCGCTGGGGCACGCTGCTGGCCGTGGGCTGCAACGACGGGCGCATCGTTATCTGGGACTTCCTGACCAGGGGCATCGCCAAAATCATAAGCGCTCACATTCACCCCGTCTGCTCGTTATGGTGAGAAGAGGCTCATTTTTTCTCAGAACAACTCAATTCAATGTTTAATTGTAGTTGAGCTCATAGCTTAGGACTAGCCTAGCTAGCCTAGCCTAGCTCTTGTAGGACAAGAGGAAATGGCCTCAAGTTGTGCCAAGGGAGGTTTAGGTTGAACATTAGGAAAAAATTCTTTACTGAAAGAATGGTCAAGCCTTGGAACAGGCTGCCCAGGGAAGTGGTGGAGTCACCATCCCTGGAAGTATTTAAAAGACCTGTAGATGAGGCGCTTACGGACATGGTTTAGGGGGCATGGTGGTGTTGGGTTGACGGTTGGACTCGATGATCTTGGAGGTCTTTTCCAACCTTATAGATTCTATGATTCTATGCACTAGGTATGAAGGGCTGTTCTCATTTTTGTTTGAATGTGTCCACGCCTGTGTTTGTTGAGCATCAGGTGCTCTGATACCCTGACAGCTCTTAACACCTGGGTGTGTTGGTTACTGAAATGCCAGCCTGTGGCGGGATACTTGGTTATGTCTTAGGATAGCTTCCTTTAAGAGAGTTTGGAAATGCGTTATGCCTATTAAGTCTTTGGATGTTAGGTTATTTTTCAGACTAACAGATTTATATCTGAGCCTGATAAGTTGATCTGATAATTTTAAACTGTGGGTGTATGTTTTATGTGTTTAAAGAGTAACTTTTACTTGAACTGCCTCTCGTTACTGTAGCTGGAGTCGAGATGGTCACAAGCTGGTGAGTGCTTCAACCGATAACATTGTGTCGCAGTGGGATGTGCTCTCTGGAGACTGCGACCAGAGATTTCGATTTCCTTCACCTATCTTGAAAGTTCAGTATCACCCTCGAGACCAGTAAGTCCTGTGAAAAAAGGGTTGAATGCTCTCATTTGGGTAGCACTGCTCTTATTTTGGTAGAACTAATGGTTATTAAACTGTTTTTATTGTAGTTTGCAAAGTGATTTTTTCCAAATCCAGTAGATGCTGTCAGTGTATCTTCTTTTTGTGATTAGAACCCTAACTGGATTTGTTGTGGCTCTTTTTGTTATGAAAATGTCAGGAAGGAGGAGCGTAAACAAGAGAATAATTCTTAGAAATGTCTTGCTGAGTTTACAAGTTACTGCATAAACTTGGAGAAGCTTCCAGAAAAAGAAAGGAAATTAAAGTAGACACCAGCTTAATGTCATATTACGATTAAAGTAACAAAGATGAAATAAGATAATAAAAATACAGAGGTATTCTGTATTTCTTGATATAGGTTGAGATTTTTTTCTTACTTCTAAATGTGGAAATGTCTTTTCCAGAGAAGAAACTACTAACTCTTCTTTTTCTGCTCTGCAGAAACAGAGTTTTGGTTTGTCCCATGAAGTCGGCGCCGGTGATGCTAACGCTGTCAGACTCCAAACATGTTGTCCTACCTGTGGATGATGATTCTGATCTCAATGTTGTGGCCTCCTTTGACAGGCGAGGGGAATACATTTATACGGGCAATGCCAAGGGGAAGGTGAGACTTTAGCAGGCAGCACTGGATGCAATAGATTAGATTTCTTCCTGTCTTTATCAAGGTGCTTAACGCTTCTGGGTTGCATTCTTTGTTTTAATACACAAATAAGGCTTCCTGAATGTCTCTTGAATAATTGATATTGTGCTGATCTTCTGAATAAAGCATCACACTTTATCTTTGAAGATCTCTAGACTATAGCCTTTGTCTGAGTTAGGTCTTTGTGTTGCTGTTGTCTTTGACCGTATTTGTCGGATCCTTTTCCAGTGTAAATAAACTGATGTTTATTTACAGAAACTGTAGTAGAAACTACAGTTGCAGAATCCCAACTATGCCTGTATAGATTGCTGAGGCTTCTGTTGTCAGGGTTAGTAGCTGATGTGAAAGGTACCGAAAGGGGAATGAGTTATGATGAAGACGCTGATTGCCTTCTGTCTCCTTAACCTTCAGATCTTGGTCTTAAAAACAGACACTCAGGATCTTGTTGCTTCCTTCAGAGTGACAACTGGAACCAGCAACACCACAGCTATTAAATCGATTGAATTTGCTCGGAAAGGAAGGTGAGTTACTTCCTCTATCAGGTGGTGTCTTTAAAGATGAATTGAAAGCTATAGGGTACGCTGACAGAGCATACAAGGTTTTAAACCCCCCCCACAAATCTTTCATGGAAGATATTCTAATTCTTTTTATTTTCTTAGTCTTCTACTGCAATGCATGTTCTGTGCCCTCCTTCCTACAGCTGCTTTTTAATAAACACAGCTGACCGGATAATCAGGGTGTACGATGGCCGTGAAATTCTAACTTGTGGACGAGATGGGGAGCCTGAACCAATGCAGAAGCTGCAGGATTTAGTGAACAGGTAAGAGGCAGCAGAATGGCTGGTCAGCCTGACTTGAAAAGGTGAGGTTTGTGTGCGCTGCACTAATGTGAGTCTCAGGACGAAGGGTAGCTCAGTATCTTATTCGGTGTAATGGACAGATGCTTTTATGTGAAACCTGTCTATCACAACTTGATCTGAAGTTTAAATTTTATTTGTGGATAGGACTATGTAAGATCTCAGTCTGAAGAACAAGCCCACTCCGCAGTCCTCCATCCTCCATGTTGTGCTGTTATTTAAGTGTTTAACTTGCAATGTTTTTGCACACAGGACACCGTGGAAGAAGTGCTGTTTCTCTGGTGATGGTGAATATATAGTGGCAGGTTCAGCACGACAGCATGCCCTGTACATTTGGGAGAAGAGTATTGGAAACCTAGTGAAAATCCTCCACGGGACCAGAGGAGAGCTGCTCTTGGATGTAGCAGTAAGAAAACTGTCTGCTATTACGATGTTTCTTGTTATTTTGAAAACTAAGCTTTCTTAATTCCATTCACTAATTAAGTTCCTTCTCTTTTCTCTTCCAAATAAATCTAGTGGCATCCTGTCCGACCGATCATAGCTTCCATTTCAAGTGGTGTTGTGTCAATATGGGCTCAGAATCAAGTGGTAAGCATTTTAGATCACTTCCTTAAGAGGATTCCCCAGTGGTCTCCATACTAGTAGACTGAATTATTGCATGTTGAAATCCTTTATTAAATCCCAATTCAACAAGCTCATTAGGTTCACCTGTCTAACTTGAAATGTTTGCCATCTTGTTGAATGTGAGGAGGGCACTCACACTTCAGTTGCTGAACTAGTTAAGCTTTGCATTGAAGTCTTAAATATTATCACAGGGACACTTTGTGTGCAAATGGTGTCCTGAATGTGTCGTGTAAATGCAGGAAATGTGTGAGTGAGCTAAAACTTAAGTGGCTAAACATGAACATACAGCTTTGGTTTTAGTGGTAATTATTGCATACATTGCAATATTTAAGGAATATTATGATGTTATATTTCCAGTAGGAATTAACTTGTGCAGTTTCTAGTTTGCCACATGACTGTGGACCCGAATGAGGCTTGCTTTTTGTGATCTTGCGTGTGGCTTGGGGGATTTTAATGCAGAATAAGACTGTAATTGCATGAGTCCTCACTACGACTGCTGTTCCTTTGCATACAGTAAAAATTGTTTGGAATTTGTGGTTTAGGAAAACTGGAGTGCCTTTGCGCCTGACTTCAAAGAGCTGGATGAAAACGTAGAATATGAAGAGAGAGAGTCGGAGTTTGACATTGAAGATGAAGATAAGAGTGAACCAGAACAGACAGGTACTGCGTAAACTGTGTTTCTATGTAGCAAATAATTTGTAGTCTGAATACATGAGTAAAAGTTAAAACTAGTGGTCACGGTAGTATGCGTGGGCGTTAAGTGACAAAACGGAAGTGGAATAAATGAAGATGTATGAACTAGCACAATCCTGCCAATTGACATGCAACATTTTTTTTAGAAATGCCTCCCCTCTCCAATGTATGTTTATGCAAAAAGCAATAGCAAGTAGACATATATCGTTGTACAGGCTTGCTCTCAACTGAAGCAGTGCTAAATTTGAATCAATAGCAGCACAGCCTGGCCACTTGGTGGTGCCAAAAAATTGTGTACTGTGAAAGGCTGTAGTTAAACTATGGAAGGGAATAAGGATTATTCCCAGCATACCACAGAGCTCTCCTCATTACCAGGCTTTGCAACTCTTCTCATATTTAGATTAATTGTTGTTTAGCAGTTTTTAATATTCAAGTGTAACATTGGCTTGTGCAAATTAAGCATTGAAACAAGTTTCATCTGATTAAGAACTGTTTTAGTGAAAACAACAAAACATTTAGAAGATTTAAAATCTTCTATCTAGCTTTACTACTAGTGTTTTATAACAATAGGTCTGTATTAGAACATAGAAAAAAAAAAAAACTGATGGATTTAAGAGGAAATTCTTTAGGTTTGTTTTCTGCTTTAATTCTCATTTCTGCACGTGGAGACATTTAAGCATAGTCCCATTCTTTCAAAGTCATTTGGCCTTTTCCTTATTGTCTTTAATTCTTCTTTTTTCCCTGCTTTTCAGGTGCTGATGCTGCAGAAGATGAAGAAGTGGATGTAACTAGTGTGGATCCCATTGCTGCCTTCTGTAGCAGGTGAAAGAGTAATTGTTTTCTTTAAAGTATGAATACAAAATGTATCACTAAGATTCTCTGTATAATATGTTATAATAACACCTAATTTTAAATGAAAGCAAATTTTTTTACTTCACAGTGATGAAGAACTGGAGGACTCCAAGGCTCTGCTTTACTTACCCATTGCTCCTGAAGTTGAAGATCCAGAAGAAAACCCCTATGGACCTCCACCAGATGCGGTTCAGAGTTCTTTAACTGATGAGGGAATAGGTTCTGAGAAGAAGAGGCAGTCCTCCTCTGATGGACCTCAGGCACCAAAGAAGAAGCCCAAAACCACCAACATTGAACTACAAGGAGTACCTAATGATGGTGCGTAGAAGCTGCTATTGTTTTATTGCCTGTTCTGCATCTGAGATGGTCTGAAGACCAGAAGTTCAGAAGGTCACTCCTTAATTTTCTCCTTCCTGTGAAGTCACTTCTTACAGCAGTTATTAATGGTCACCAACTCTGCAAATTTTGCTGGCATTTTGCAAACTGGGAATGAGTAAAGGCATCCTGAAACTGTAATTTTTAATGATGTATGTGCTGATAGAAGCATCCCAAGAGATAACTCCCTTTGGTAACACATTTTCTCTCCACAGAAGTCCATCCGCTGCTGGGTGTGAAGGGAGATGGTAAATCCAAGAAGAAGCAAGCAGGCAGGCCTAAAGGATCAAAAGGTAAAGACAAAGATTCTCCATTTAAACCGAAACTCTACAAAGGGGACAGAGGTGCTTTACCTCTGGAAGGAGCAGCGAAGGGTAAAGTGCAGGCGGAGCTGGGACAGCCTTTGACAGGTAAGGAGAACCCAGCGTGAGCGTCGTTGGCTTGCTTGGTGGCCTTGCTTTGTACAGACCCCGACTTAATATAGTCATTGCATTTTATCTTCCCAAATGGCACTTGCTCACTAAACGTTTAGCTGCTGTCAAGGATAGGCAAAATTTTACATTTTTTTAAAGTGGAAGTGCTTTCAATATTTTTAATAAAACGGATATCCATGTCTGTGTTGTTGCATATAAAGAGCATGTAGGGTTTTTAATAGAGATTGAGCACTATTTCAAAAGCAAAAAATCTTGTGATGACTTTAATCTTTTCAATAACTTCTATCAACTCTTACATAAACAGTAATAATGTTTGGTTTTGCTGCGTTGATTTTGAGGGGGAAAAATGTACATAGAGAAGGATTCTGAAGCTTAAATTGGCGTTTTGAGCCATTAATACTAGACAGGATGATGAAGAACAGAAACGTTCTGTAAGCAGAAATAGGAAATGGAACATCAATAATGGTCTGTTTGATAAACGAACCCAGAGATAAAATTCAGGAGCTGAATTTTCTATTCCTAGCTGTACAGCAGCCTTAGTTAAATTCCAGAAAGTATAGGTGCTGTAAATGAGGATAGATTTTGGTTGACTTTCCTCCCCTTTTTTTTCCTTTTTTGTCATATTTTGTTGGTTGTGTACTAAAACAGGATTGTTGCAGTCACCTTTGTTGGGGCCCAGAATTAGTCTCAGACAAAGTGTTTCCCATCTGTCTCATTTGCTTCTTCAGCTTCTTATTTGGGAGAAGTTCATTCAAGTATAGTAAAGAAAGCGTGTGTTTGGATTAAGTGATGTGGACTCCATTTTTTTTAGATTGTAATGAAGAACTCGGGGTGGATATATAAACAGTTTCAAAGACACAGTGTAATTGATATATCAAATTTTGCATTTCCTTGAACTCAGCAGCTGCTGCTGTGGATTTTAGACTGTACAGAAGTGATTTTATTTCTGCCCCCCCTTCCTTCCCTCACTGCTGGTCCTATGCTACCCACCTTGCTCATTGTCCTTCCTGCTCAGCTCCTGTTATGTTGCTTGTACTAGTACTGATAATTGCTATTTGCAGTAGGGAATGTGATAAAAGAAACTTAGTCTATACGTGGAAAAACGTGGTGGATGTTTTCTGGGCTTCCATTTAATCCTTTCACACTGCACCTAGTACTGATCATTGCTATTTGCAGAAAAAGGGAATGTGATAAAAGAAACTTAGTCTATACGTGGAAAAACACGGTGGATGTTTTCTGGGCTTCCATTTAATCCTTTCACACTGCACCTTGCAAAATCCGGAAATTAAACAGATAGCCAGGAATGTCCTTAGCCCTTGTTTGTACCTTGGGAGGTACTGAGTAGCTTCTAGTGTCAGATTTGCCGGACAGAGTGATTCTCTTTTGACTTCTCAAGTCATTAGGGGTCACCCAGTATGTTTTAAAGTATGATAGTAAGGAATTGTCTGGATTGTGTGGATCCTCTGATGTTTTTGCTGGCATCTGTAACACATCCTGATCGCACTGTTGTGCCGTACTGGATGGACAAGACTGGTTTGAAGACCAAATGAATGTAACCGTTAGTTCCATCAGCAGGCTTGTTGATTGTTTTCTTTTATCACGCTGCTAATTAACATGACCAAATGAAAAAGGTTATAAATGAGAAAGGATCGTGCACTGGAAACTTAACAACGTGGCTTCCAAAACGAATTTCAGTTGTCATTTGCTTCAGAAAAAACATGCTGTATATTTTGACTTTTCCATGTTTAAGTAGCCGTATAAGCAGTCTGTTTTCAGAGAAGTAATTTTAATAGCAAGTATTTTTGTTCAACTTTTTCAAAGTATGTTCATGTAAATTTGTTATCAACCTGTTTTACTAATTTGCTTGATCTACATTTGTAGACAGGTCTCAGTGTACTTTCTTCTTGCAGCTTGCCATCACTATTGCATCGGTTTGTTCTGAGAGCTGGAAAAATAATACTCACATTTCCTCTAACATATTTCAAATGAAGCAACATTCTAGAGAGACTCCTTTCTTGTTTTCTTACACATCCTTGCAAAGCCATATTTGGGAGGATTTTTGTGTGGCTTTGCTTGTAATGCTCCCATGCAATTGTTACAGTCTGACTTGCTATAAAAGACAACAGTGGAATTTTACTGGCTATTGCTGCTGAGCTTGGGATGTGCAAACCTGTGCCAGTGCAGTTGGCTTTGGTTTTTGGACACTGTAAAATGGAAGTTTTCTTTTCTTACGAACAGATGGGTTTAGACCCAAGTTCCCTACTTACTTTACCCATCTATTGGAGATGGCAGAGCTTTCTAAAATTTACTTTTAGTCTTTGTTGCCTGTAAGCGCTTTAAGGTATTTTTCCATGGTGGTGTCCTTTAGCTTGATTGAGCTATAGGCAAATAATTAATATTGTTATAATGGACTTCTGTCTCATTAGGACCTGTTATTATGCTCCCTTCTACAGTATTGTTGACTTAAGAGGATCTAATAGATCCGTGCAGTAGATCTCAGTAGTCAGTGTTGGAAGTGTCTATACGAGTCATGTAATGAGAAGAACAGGTTGTCCACTGAAAGAAACTGTCACTTGGATCTTTCCAAACTCACAGTAGTCTTTTAGTCCATGAAGTTCATGTCTGTCTTCCTTTGTTCTCTTTACGGCTTGAACTTACAGTTCCTATTTTGGGCAGTCAGTTTTTTCTTGGGGTTGCCAGTGTTCCACCATGTGTAAATACATACTTCCAAATTCAGATGGTCACTTCCCTGGGATCCTGGGGCCAGACTGCCTTTTCTGTCTCTCGTGCATGAAGCTGTAATTCTGCTAGTTCCTTGTGCTGTTGCTTTCTGAGGTAACTAATCAGTCACTAAAACAGTCACACAACAAGCATTTCTCCTCTGGAAACTGTTTGCTGATATGCCATAATACAGTGTATTTCTGCAAACTGCGTGGCCGGGACTTGGAGCCTGCTGCAAGTGCGTCTGTGTCACTGTGCTGTGCAGTCTGGCAGTAAATGTCTTATTCTTAAAGCTGCTACGTAAAAATCCGGTTTCAGTGTAAACAAACTGAGAACCTTGATCCGTTTTAGAGTTTTAGAATAAAATCTTACAGCAATCTGGTTTAACCCAAACTTAGGTGGAACTTGTTGTTTTCAGTTGTACTTTTGCTCTGAGATTTTGGGGTTGATAAATCAAAGAATTTTACAGCAGGTAAGTTTGCTTGCAACTTTGTGGAGTAAAAGCTCGGAGTTCCGTAGCCTGTGCACGTGATCTCAAAAACAAATGCAGAAATACTAGAGATCTTAATTTGTCATAGGCAGTATCTCGTTGATGATATCTCATTCTGAAAAGAATGGCTTTATCTAGAAAATCTTGGTCTTTCATGTTTTTTCTGGAAGTGCTACCATATTTGGTGGTCTGTGGTTTCTGGCAACATCTGTTTGAGTCTGACTACTTATTTTTCACCTGTCTTTGATCTCTTTAGCAGGTGGTGCAATCTCAGAATTGTTATGAAGACACTCTTCTTTATCTTCCTGTATTCTTTCCTATATTGGCACCATAATGTGGAAAATAGATGAAATGCTCAGTCAGAGTGGACTGACTAATACAGCAGACTGATTGTTCATGGATTCAGGGAGTGACTTTTGTAAGAAATGAATATGGAAGAGGAAACGGCCTTCATTCCTCCTTAACTGCCTCTTCATCGAACAGTGTAAGATGCTGACTCTCAGGTCATGCAATTTGCAAAGAGACTAACTGGACTGCCTTTGTGTTGACATGTATAACTATTTCTAAAGTAAGCTGGTACCCAACACTGCCACTCCACAGCTGATCAGCCATTGTCTTTTAAATATTTTTTTTTGTTGTTCCTGGATTGAAGAATACCCAAAGTGTGTATTTTTATTCCCGATGCCGTATGACTGTATATCCTGCAAACTTCCCTTTCTTTGCTGTTAATTTTCATTTCAGTGAGTTGTAAGTCCTTCTATGCCAGCTGCATTACCCTATCAGCTTTTCTGTTAGCTCAGTGTGATGTCTTCTATGCTGACATGCTTAGTGAAACACTGCTGCTGATTATGTGCCAGGTTTGATTTCATCTCAAGTGGATAGAGATCTAACGTGAAGAATCAAGACACCCTCTGAAGTCTGCAAAGAATGAATCTTCATATTGTGAATATTTTAGACATGAAGGATGACTCTGCTTATGGTAAAAGGAACAAATGAAAGTAGCTGTAGATAAAATACTCAGTTTACATGCTTTCTTCTAGCCTGTGATATGAAAAGGTGTGTTGGCAGTTTCTTTCTGTCCTTACGAGTGTTTTTATTTTGTCTCTTTCCTGTGAGGTGCCCTATCAGAAACAATTGGTTTCCTCTTTATCTGGTAGGTACTGGCAGTTAGAGGAAGAAACAGAACCAGTATTTCTCTGAACTGAAATAGTAGTTTTTCAGGGTTTTTTTCCCACTTGGATCAAGAATGGAAGAAAGATGAATGCTAACAGCTCATTCCCACCCATGCTTTAACCTTTTATTCCTTAAAGACGGTTGTAGTATTTACGTTGTGGGAATGGGAAGAGACACTTTCTCTATCCAATACTTACAGCCTGACACCTCTCTGTACTAGACCAACCGCTTGTGAAAAGAAAGTTTTCATTCCTGATGCCCCTTGTTTTATAGACTTTTATAGTTCCTATGCAATTACTTTCAGTTTTTCCCGAGATGTAATTATTGAGATTATCACTACGTATTTAAATTTTCAAAGTATCCTGCAGACATTAAAAACCAAGAAGAGGAGTCATAAAGAGATGTATTAATTTGCAGTCAGAAGTATGCAGTAGTTGCATGAGATATAAGCGTGGGAAGAGAGGAGACATTTTAAATAGGAAGTTTTTTTAAAACTGATATTTTCATTTCCGGCTTTGGTACAGTGGCCTGCTTCATTTAATGACATTCCTTCCCATGTGTACAGTATTAGTTTTCTTTGTTCTTTCTGCTTGTAGGATGACTCGCATCTTTCCTGGAACACTGTTGTGTCAAATCCGCCCATATGTGGTGTGGCTGAGCCCACAAGCTTTAAAAGATGCACAGGCAATGGTTCTCTAGATTATTTTAAAGCATATAATTTGCCACAGACTCCAGCCTTTATTTCTGTTAAAACTTCTCTGTACAGTGTATATGTCCTTGGTTTATTTTCTTCCATCTTTTATTTTATTTTTTGGTATCTAGTTTTGTACAATATTTGTCGGATACTGGCTTGATGGTAGTGTATAGCAGTGATGTTAGTTTTTGTGTTTGTAAATAAAGAGGTATGTTTTATTTCCTAAAGTCAATGGGTAAGTTTTGGCTTTTCCATACTTCTGTGATTGTTTATATTGTGACAATGTTTAGGAATCCTACAATACAGCTCCGCTGCAAACACAAACATACTGTGCCTTCACCACAGCTGGTGTGTTGTTGTTTGCTTGGTTGGTTTTTTAGTGTGGCATTTGGTTGATGACCTCTTCAAGAGACAGGAGTCAATCTGTAGTCTAATAAAAGCCCTGTATACCTGAGCACAGCCTAGGCACTCCGAGACAGATGTGCGAAAGAGGAGCTGAACACAAAGCGGGTGTAGAGTGCACCTCCAGGGAAATTGAATGTGGAAAATGCATATACTAGATCTTTAGAAGTCTTCATTTTAATAAATTAAGGATTGTTAGGAAGAGAAATATGGATATTCATTAGCAGAGCTGTTGAAGAAAATGGCAATCCAAATCCTTTCTGCAATCCATAATTCAGTTGCTGGTAAGGAGACACTCCTTATTGAACTGGCTTGACCACAGTTCAATTACGCCATCAAAAATAAGTAACTTTGATTATTTTTTTTTTTTGTTTCACGAAGAACTTTTTTAGTAGTGCATTATTCTTTTGGGACACTTGAACACTAACTGAATGAGTGGTTTCTGTTTTAGAGATGCATCAACTGAATGCGGAGATTTTGGCTCAGATCGCTCTTTGGAGTCGGTGGCTGTGTGTGACGCAGAACACGGGACTCAGGCTCGCAGCTCCTCTGAGTGATGAGGCCAGTGCTGTTGAATCTCTTCTGAGTCTGATAGTCAAGAGCCTAATACGATTCTTTTATGCTGAGTCCTCATCTCAGAGGACTTGCTTTGGCTTCAGACTTAGGGGAGTTCTTTGTTCTCCCCTGGAAGGTTTGGGGCCGCGTTCTGACCCGGGCAGCCGGACTGTGACATCGGCAGCGCTCCCCCGGGACACGGAGACGTGAATGACTTCACCGAGCCCCGTCTAGAGATGGATATCATCAGTGATAAAATACTGTTCAGCTTCCCTTTGATGTCAGTGCCATCAGACTATCTAGAGGTTGAAATCGTGTTTTCATGATCTGGGTAATTTGGGGAGTACTTTAGATTTTGGGATACGTGTATGTAAGACAGAACTGTACAGGTGCTGCATAAGGAATTAGGATTTCCCTATGCTCAACAGCATTATTTTAAGGGTTCCAGTAATGATTACTTCTATTGCTTTATAGTTTGGTGGGAAAATTAAACTGGAACAGTACTTCTTTACAGTGGAAAATCATCTAAAATAGTATGTAAAATCTTACAGAGAAGGGAGAACTTAGTCTTTTTTAAAATTGTGAAATAGATCTCAATCACTGGAATATAGTGGATTAAAACATTCTGCTGCCATGTTACAAGAACTGGAATTCATGATTCACACTCTGATGGACATAGTAACGTGTTGCATCTTCTTTAGCAGTGTTGTACTTCAAGCCTGTCTTGTTGGAGGATTTTTCTGAACAGAAGGATTGTGTCTTGAAGATGATGCTGGTGGGATTTCAGAAATACTTAGTTTGAAGGTTTCCAAAGAATGATTTGTGGGTTTGATTGTTTTTGACTACTGAATTTGCACAGCTTTAGAAAGCATATGTCTGATTGATAACCCCGATATGAAGACCTTGGGGAACAGCCACATCCTTGGGATACTACTTTGTGCTTTCTATCTACCATTGGTAGTTTCCTTTGGAAAAGTTACCATCCCAGCAGAGCTGAAGTCAGTTGTAGCGAGAATTGCAGTCAACACCACATCCTGCAGCGTCACCTGTGGGCCGGGCTTCAAACTGGAGGAGATGTGCGAGATCACTCCAGCTGGAGAGAGGAGGAATTGTACCTTGCACAGGTCCGACTGCCTGACCAGCTGGATTTGTGGCTTAGTGCACTTCACTGTCCCTGTGGGCAAACCCTTCCAGTTCAGCTGCCTGACCTCGGACGCAGTTGGCCTTGGTAGCCGAGCCTATAGCTATACGTGGAGGCTTGCCCAAGGCCTTATCACCACAAATGACGTACTGTTCAAACCTTTCAAAAACTCCGACTCTGTCATCAGATTTTCCCCTACCACGGAGTCTGATGCAGGGACTTACCGATGTGATGTGCAGATGTTGAAGACATTCAGGGTCATCAAGAGGATCTACTTTGGGGTCAGCGTGATCCAGAATGACTTAGTGGATCTGAACTTTCAAAAATCCTTGACCTGGGAACAGAAGTTAGCAGCAAACAAGGAGGAAGGAAACACAGAAAACAGCACCCATGAAGAAGTGCGAAAGCAGCAGCACTTTTGGCAGGGAGAATTGTTTTATGAATGCTTGGTAGGAGTTGGAAGTGGAGTGATAGGGGGTGTCGTCGTGAGCATGGCTCTCTACTTCTTGCGGAAGATTGTGGGAAGGAGAGCTGCAGAGAAATGAACTGAAATTTAGTCGCTTGTCTCTGTCTCTTTATTAGTATTGATGCAGTATTTCATGGCGATGTTTGTAATTTTTTTTTTCGGCTGACACAGTTTATTACCGAATATTTTCTTAAGCTTCGGAGTCTGGTAAGTTAGTACAGGACTGTAGCACCAGAGCTTGAGTCTTAATGGAGTAGTGCAGACAGCAGCTCCAGATGGGGCAAGGCAGTTTGCCTCCACATTGTGTGAAAGGATGGGCTGGAACGGTCCAGACAGGAGTTAAAGGACACTGAGCCACAGAAACTGCCCACTGCTCGCTGCTAACTACCTTGCCATGCTCCTCTAGCTGGCCTGTATTTTACCTCTAGGTGTTTGGGGCTTTTATTTAGCTAATAACTTGCGATCCGGATTCCTGTCTTATTTCCTCGAATTTCTTCTGCTTTGCCCAGAACTTTGTGGTGATGTGAGCTGACACAGATCACTGTTTGGTAGGTGGTGTTTCTCCAGTAAGAGGTGCAAAGAAGTAAGGATGCTTTCGAGGTGGGCTTACAGACCAGGTGTCCTGGCTGTCTGGTGTCCTTTCCAGCAGATCCAAGTGGTCCAGTCTGAGCAGTGTGGGGATGGGGGGTGGACCACCGCTGCCTGCTTCCTCTAGAGAGATTTATCTCCCTCTGCTAGAGCCCAGCAAACTGTAAAGTATCTTCAAGCTTGGAGCTTGCACTGTTTCCTTTGTAGTGTAGAATAGCGAAGCAGGGAGCATTGGGTAGCACAAGCAAATCTTCAATTTGAGCACTGCTGCTTAGGAACATAACTGGGTGTTTTTAGTCGTGACTCAGAGCTGAGCTCATTCCTAAAATCTTTAAAGGGGGAGGAAGGGAAGAGTGCAGTGGGCTTGTGGATCTTTCGTTTTTCCTGGTGATTGATAAGTATAAAACATGCAGCAATTCAGTAGGGAGTATTGTTTCCCCCTTGGTAGCAGAATCCACAGGGGGACCTATTAAGTGCCTTCGCTTTCTACTTTATGTCTCTTATTTTACAGTAAACAACTATATTTACTAAGTCTGTTTCTTTTCTTTTTTCTGTGAACTAAAGTACAGGAATGCATAGCACACCCAATTCTGGGGAAAATAATGATACAACTCTAATATTAAAGTTTGAAGTATACTGGTTTTTTTTTTTCTTTTTACCAGAACAACAACAAAAAGCTTTAATATAGAAAGAGATGGATATAGAAGTAAATACCTTATTTGCAGAGAATCCCATATAAAAAAATCAGACTGAAATGTAGTAAGCCAATCTTCATGTACAGTGAAGTAGGTAATAAGTATGTCAGGACAATGATCTGTGGACCCTGGGGTTGTCTAGCTGTATTTGAGTGGAGAAGCAAGCCTGTCATCAGGCTTGAATTCCCAGTTTGTAGTTCTTCTGAGTTCCCTGTTTCTGCGGGGAGACTTTAATGGGCACAGTAGCTAGCAGAAGTTTGGAAATGTTGGGGGGAACCATTCTGCAGTGACCGAAGATGTCTTCGGGAAGATGCACTGTCCTTTCCTGATGCCTGGGGCGACCCTATGGGAAGGGACAGAAGGATTGCTACACAGTTGTGACAGACAGCAAGGGACTGTGTGTCTTTCTTCTGTCTGGCAACCTGGTCCTGTGGGTCAGAAGCTCCTGGATAGTGATCAGTTGTCCAAGATTTTCTTGCTTCTGTTCTTCATCAGTTTCCTCTGACTCAGCTCCACAATACTGAAGTTTCTCCTGTGCTCAGTGCTGGCTTTGTCTTCACTTGGCTGTTCCCTCTGGCTCTGCAATGCTTTTCTCTGTTTCTATCCCTTGGCTAGGAGCATGTGCTGCTTTCTCTGAGCCTTATTCTAGTATTTCCCTGTCTTTAGCTCGCTGAAGGCATCCTCATCTGTGGTCAGTCTGCTTCGTTCTTCTGCAATTCTCAAGGGCCCTGTCCTTTAGCAGCCTGTTCTTGTGTTGTTTCTTCAAGGACCACTTGCTCCTTTCGCATGGCAGCCTCCATCTGTTCCCGTTATCCCCTGCTCTGCCCTCTGGGCTTTCATTGCATCGCCTTGGTTTTGCTGACACTGTAGCCAGGTCGCTTAGACACTCTGCAGCAGCCTTTTCCTGCAGCAAGCTCGCGTAGCTCCTGTAGTGACGTACGCGGTGAGGAATCGTAAGCTCTTTTGACCTGGCAGTGATGTGTGGTGGTGGGCACACGTCTATGGCCTGTGCTGATGGTTTGTTCTCGCTGGCTTTATTTCTGTCCCCGCTCGCTGCACTCTGCAGGCAGGGTTCACCCCTGTGCTGCAGCCCTTTCTTTCTTGGGGTGCTATTTTCATTAACGTGAAGGTAGGGAGCCACTGGTCCTGTTTGCATTGCTTGCGGCCCCCCTCCTGACTTCCTGACGGGTGAGGCATTTCTTGTTCCCTGGAAATTGGTCTGTACTGACTGCACCTGCTTTCCAGAAGTTCTTGAAATCTTCTGCACTCCTCTGCACTTACGCCACAGAAACTGGAACCGCTTAATTCATCATAGGTGGGGAAGTCATCCGTAAGTAGTCCTCTCCGTGCAGGTGTACTGGTACAGAGATCTGTGCTGGGACCTTCCTGGCCCCCGGCTGGTTCTGCTCCTGCATCAGGCGCCGAATTCTCACCTGGCTGAGTGCTGGTGTCAGTAAAGCCCAGCCCACTGTCCCACTCGGGATGGAGAAATGCCTGCTTTTCTTCTTTGCCTTTACTGCTTTCGCTTTCTGCCTAAAAACAAACACCCACAAGCTGTTAGAGATCTTTGGGGCTGTCCTCCCTGGCTGAGCATGAGTCATCTCTCTAAGCATCCTCCAACCATATGCAATGGCAGGATTTCTTTCTTGCCTTAAGCTCTCCCTGCTACTGCTGCAAACAGCCTGAGCTGTGGTCTTACCAAGTTCACAGAGACACTGGAGAGAGCTGCAGGGACGGAGTAACAGCTGCTGAAACTCAACTCATCTTGATGAACGAGGGCTAATGCCTGAAAAGGAAGTATAATGAGTGCAGGGAACATTAAATTTGGTTTAGAAAACCTGATGATGTAAGGCTGAGGTGACCGAAAAAGATTTTCAGAAGGTATGGAGGCAAAATGGGATGGGATACCTTATAGTTCAGCTCTTCTTTTCCTGTGGCACAGGGTGCAGGAAGTGGGTAATTAGATTAATTATCGCTGTTGCAGTCCTGTGGCAGCAAGTAATCAAAGACAGCCCTGTGGAGAAATCAAACAAAACACAGATCCCTTCCCAGCCCAGCGAGAGGGCCTGGCTCTGTGCTTTGGCATGCTGAGGGCCATATTTTTGTTATTGTCTGAATGGCCAAACCAAAGAACCAGTGCTAGATCAGCCTGTTTTAAGGTTAGTGGATGCAGCTGATTAGAAATCCAGCTTCAAGAGATATTGGCTGACCTTGTGCTTCGCATGCGCTATTGCTGCTTTCTAGAAGACATTTCTTTACCTTGAGCAACGCGTTGTACATACCCATCTAGGCAGAGATTTAAACCCGATTTGCTGCAGTTCTCTTCCTTGTGGCATTGCTTGTTCCCTGCTCTGAGGTCTGTCTGGGTTGCAGCATCAGATTTCGGGGAGGCTCGTGGGCAGACTTCTGTCTATGTACTTCCAATGTAATCTGTTCCCCTATGTTCTGGAGTATTTCCATGACCTCCTGTAAGCTGGCTCTGGAGATATCTTTTCCATTGACCTGGTTAGAAGGGGAGTGGATTGCAAAATAGTCCATTCATACTTGCTGATAATCATGTTTTCGTAATGCAGAATTCCTTTGCCTTGCCAGAGAGCTCCCCTGTCCCCAAAGCCAGTAGCTCTGCTACAGAATTAACTGCTCAGAGGCTCAGCAGTATCTCCCCAAATTGGGGAAAAAGATCCATGTAGGTTGGGCTCTTAATCGCTTTCTCATTCTGCTGCAGAGATGGGAGATGAAATCATATCTTTGTATCCCAAGTTTATGCTTGTAAGATCAGTATGCAAAAAAGTTACAGTAAACTCCATGTTTTTTTGGTGATCTGGCTTCTTTTATCTTAAAACACATTTGTAATCAACTTGACTAAAACCACAGCCTCTTCTAAGCAGGGTGAAGCACGTTGACTCAGCCTTTTGCCCAGATTTAACAGCACAGTGAGCAAACTCTGCATACAGTGAGCCCTAGATTTCTGTCCTGCAAAACTCTTCTCACCCCCAGGAAGTTCTCCTCTTTCCACAGCCTGTAAAAAGCATCAAGCACCAGCACCATGCAGTGTGCACCCATGTTTCAGCCTCCTCAGGAGCCTGCTGCCTGCCTGCATTCAGCTGGTCCAGATCTCTCCTGTCCATGGGGTGTCTTTGTGGCAGGTGCCTGTAGTGTGCATCCCAGCATGTGCAAAGAGCAGCCACCCTTTTTAATACATATAAGCAAAAATACAGATAGTTAATGAAAACTGAAATAGGCATTTTCCACACACCTGATTTACAGAGCTCTTTTTGCCTACTGAACATGAAGAAATAAGCAATTGAACTTTGTAAATGAGAGATACCCATGACAGGAGAGAGGAAGCTGCGTGCTGCTGCCTGCCCTCCTGTCCATTTTGCTGTGTGGGATGAGACCTCCTCTGGTCACATTTGGGGCAGGCCGTGGGGTCCCCTCTGTACTGAAGAACTCTCTGAATAGGGGAACGGACATATGCTTGGTTTGGGAGCTAATGGTTAAAATCAACAAAGAGAAGCTGTCCCATCTGGAAGAGCCTCTCTGCTCTTTGTAATGTAAATGCAGGGGCTTGCATCCTGTGGGCAGCTGTGTTTTAGAAATGCAGAAAGATTACATGAAAGGTCCAGGACAATCCATTTTCTCACTGCTTTGCTGAAGAGGTCAGAGTGGGAGCCAAAAGGGTCCTTCATCTTTTTGTGGTGTCCTGCCTTTTTTTTTTCTGAGGGGAGCCAGATGCCCAGAGCAGGAAAGATTAATTTTTTTTTAATGCTTGTTTTAAGATGGAGGGCTGTGATGGACAAGCCCTTCTTCTGATAGCGGCTCCAGCTATCAGAAAGGATGGGACTCGGACTCTTATTGGCATAATTGCTGTTTGAAATGGCACCTTCCTTGTATGCTTTTTGAGTTTTGCAGCAATCTAAAGTATGTTGGCTGATGTTTACATTAGCAGGTCTGCTGGGGGATGGAGGGAGAGCAGTCTGAGCTGAGGGAAGGAAAGGTCACAAAAAGGGGATAGGGGAGGTCAGAGGTGCAGGGAGGTCAGTGAAAGCCACTGAAACAAGGACCCTTCGAAACAGCATACCCTCCCCATCCCTACATTTCTTTCTGTCTCTTCCTGTAATGTACATGTTTTCTTACTCACTGTCCCTGTTCTTCCCAGCATAATTGGCTGAATGGCAGGAAAAAAGTGTCTCTTTCTGCTCTGAATTGGTAATATGGTGCCTAAACTTCTTTCTCCCACACTTGGCCAGTTTGTCTGCCTCACCTGGAGGAGAGGATGGCAGGGACTGCATGCAAACCCTATGTGCTACCAGTTCCCAGCTGGAGATTTTTTGTGGTACCAACTTCGCTGCCTGCTGACGGTCCTTGGTATTAGGAAGCAATTAGTATTGTACATACTAAAGCCAGACAGATTGTGTGAGGGAGGAAGTCAATTTGCTAATGGAATTAGCACTTGGAAAGAAGGAAGTAATAGCAGAATGGTGAGGCACAGGCAGCTGTTTAAATTGCAGTTAACTATTGAAGCTTATTTAAATTGAATAACTAGATTGCCTTAACTGCTGGAACTTGAATGGCAGCAAAGAGAAAAACAAACCCCATATGCTTCTTTTGCACTGAGATGGGGCTGTCTGACTCTTCCATCCTCTGCACGTTGATGTGTGTTATTTCTTTTACTTGTTCCTGCAGTTGCTTACAGCAGTTCAGCAATCTGCTGGGATATATTGAACAGTGCAGCTCTTGGGCTGTTTTGTTCTTATTCCCCCCCTTCCCACTCGCTGGTGCTTCTCACATGCTGCCTTTCCTCTCCCTTTGGCTCATTTATTTAGTATCTCGTTTACTGCAGGCATTCCCTAAGCCTCACACAGGATAAAGGAATTAACTGGAAATGCAGTAATTTTCTTTAATGACCTTTGGTTTTGTAAAACATCTGTTCTGGTCAGGTATTTCAGAGCATTTTACAAAATAGTGACTCTGGTTCTGTGGAAGCAGCAGCTAGGCTGGCGAATGCACCAGCAATGCAGTCCCCATCCGCAGTGCTCAGGCTGCTTTGGAGGCTGATTGCAGGACAGACGTTTACATACCTCCCATGGAGGTTTTTAGGAGGTAAAGAGTGAAATACTTTGCTTATGCCTCAGAAATGCATGTGAATGCATAACCACTGGCTTCGTAATGCACCTCCCTTCCCAAGGACAGCGTCGGATCTCTTCTGCACTGTGCTAGGAACTACTTTGCCAATGAACATTTTCCAAGTCAATGGAACGATCCTTTTGAAAACAAGGGAAATTCAGAGTTCGCTCTCCCCTTTCCTTTTGCTGGCTTTCTCCCAGCACAGATACATTGTGTAGCTATCGATGTTTTGCCTATGTTCTTCCCTGCATTTTTTCTAGGAAACCGCAGCTTTTTAGCAGTTATTTCTGCCACAGAATACTGCATAAATATGTTCATTTGTTGCCTACCTCTAGTGATGCTGGCTTAGACCTGTGGAATTCACGTACAAAGCAGTGTGTTTAGCTAAAGCATGCTGAATACTGTGGGTTTAATTCATGCGTCATCTTAGGCTGAGTATAGAAAAGTAAATTCACTATTGCAGCACGAATCCTAAGCAGGAGTGGTTTAGTTAACTCTAAATTAGCGTATGCTGAGTCAGATGTAGAACATAATGAGGTTTTTTTTGTGCTTAGTGCTGATGATTGTTAATTTGATGCCATGATTTAATTTAATCAGAACCTTTAGACCAGAATTGTTTAGCAGCATATAAACTCTAAAGGGAAGAAATAACTCTTCCCTTTGCTTTGACTGTTTTGAAGTTTCTTCTTCTTTAGCAAAATTTTTGTCTTTGGCTTCGGTGGGGGTCAATAAATCAATGTTATTGAAGAGCAACTGAGTGTCAGTAAAGGACAAATTCTTTTTAGGCAGTAAGATACAGTTTTGTGGGTTTTCAAATATTACATGCTGAGTTCTTTTGAAATTCTGGCTTTCGTGGTAGGTAGTAACTCCCCAAAATGATAAGACAGAAGCAAATAATAGGAGGATATGATTAAACAAAACCAACTGTAGCGTAGATTTGCACAGAGCTTTTAAGATGGTGTCCCTCCGTTGTCCCTGACAGTATAAGCATTGCTTTATTTTGCCCCCTGTTATCCACAGAAGTAAAAAGATCAACTGCTTATTTTTTGAGTAGGAATTTTATGAAAACACTGGGTATGAAGCATCTTCAGAGTGATAAGAACCTGTTGGGTTTAAAGATTTACTCACAGAGGTAATTTGCTTGTACCTTGATATGGTCCCAAAAGGAGAGAAGAAAGATAATTTTCAAGCAGTTCGTCTTTCTTGAAGCTTTCCTTATTGGTTTCCCAGGAACGAAGCAGGCTCTGCTGATGTTACAAGCCTACTCTGACTTCCCTCTGCCTGTCTGCCCCAGGCTCCTGAGTTCATTCCAACCAGCATCTGTCCGTCCCTTGCTTTTCTGTGTCCTTTACATGTAAAAAAGCTGCTCGTTTGTCTTTCCGCGGCAGAGGGGTCTTTCATTAACCCCTATCACCAATCCCAGGCTAGTTTGCCTAAACTTGGGTGCTCTTTGTGGAAACTGCCTGTTTCTTCCTGATGCTTTTCATTTCCAAGGAAGGTCTACTTTTACTTTGCCTCTTTACATCCGTTTTGTGAAAGGAGGGCTGGATCAATGTAAATCCTTTGCTTGCCCATTTGGTATTTGCAAGTGAAGTGACAGTTGTATAGAAAACGATTAACGAAACCTCTCTGGGAGTGTCCAGGCTGGGTACTCAGCGAGCAGCGTGCGGTGCTGTGTAGGCAGCAAACATGAGACTGAGCAATGTAAGACCTAGAAACAAGAAATCCTTTAAAATCCCTGTGTGGAAGTAATGAGGAGGATGTTTGCTGAGGTGGGTCACAAACCGTTAGCTCTGGGGTAGATTCCTTTTAATTCTTGGAGTGTTCTGATACCAATTTTAAGGGATTTGCTTGAACTGTCTTTTTCTGTGACTTGAAACAAAGGAGAAGTTCAGCCAGTTCAGCCACCCTCCCCCTCAAGGAAAAACCCCAGACAACTCACAGGAATTTGAACCTCATGCGGAAATGCTTTAGGTTTCACAGAAAGTTACCTATTTCCTCTTGATATTTATGTGTAGAAAAATACCTCTCTTGGGACCAGGCCTGCCAAAATACCACAGCAAGGGCTGTACTCATAGTGGCTACAGCCTTAATGGCCGCAACCTGTGCAGGAGCCTTTGCTGGAAACACACAGACACTCCTAGATAAACTGTTTTTTGTTCTTAAATGCAGCCGAGCGCTCGTGAGGTTATACTGGTCAGCTGGTGCTGGCTCTCTGGGACTGATGGGCACAAGTGATGCCTCACAGCATCCTTCACCCAGTGTCCGTGCAGCACGGCTTGCTGGCGTGCTCTCTCCGCAGGGCTGTGCTTGCCTTTCCAGTAGGACCTGCCTGTTTGTCAGCGACGATACATTTGTCTCCTTGATTTATATCATGTGCAGCGGCGTTTAATGATGGCTCTTGAGAAAGCAGGAGTGCCCTTGTGGGGGATGAACTGGGGAAGGATTCATCTCAGTCTTGGCCGCTCCCTGCTGGTTTCTTTAATGATGCTGCCCTCACCTTTACAGAGCTAATTACGGCCCCGGTGATGAGCGGCCTCGCCTGCAGCTCTGCAGAGCGTGGGGCAGAGGGGCAGGAGGCTGCCCGGGGTCTGAGCACAGCTGAGCCCGGCCTCTTGGGGCCTTTGCCATCGGCACCCGCAGGCCAGGAGCTGGGCAGTGTTATCTGGCAACCAAATACACTCGTCCCCTCAGCCTGTGGGTGGCTGTAGCTTCTGGGAAGGGAAGGAGCAGCTGCTCTGTGTCTGACTGCGGTGCAGGCTGGCTCCCTGCTCTGCCTGCCCACCGCTGCCCTCTCCCTGCTGCTGCCCGGGCAGTGCTTCCCTCCGTCCTTCCCTCTGTCCTTAGGGGCTCAGAGCGGGTCTTGGGAGCACATCTTGCTGCAGCCAGTGCCTGAGTCCTCCTGTGCACCCCGTGGTCAAGCACGGTGTTTCTTTTAGGGGCAATATGAAAGTGAATGCATCCAGGATGGGCTGAAGGAAAGAGTTTGGGTGAGACTCCCCACAACCTGCCGAGCCCTGTTTCTCGTCTGTCCACTCTCCAGCAAGACTGCGTCTGGCTTCATCTGAACTCCAGTGGAGACCCTCAGGCCTTGTACCACGTGCAGTTGCTCTAGCTGATCTCTTGACATCCTTCCCAGAGGTAGAAGGAAGCCAGTAGATTTTTTTTTTTTAAGGCCAGAAGGAATGACTGTGAGGAATTAATCTGACATAACATAGATGAGGTGATTTCATGCAGCGTTTCCTGCAATGAAGGAAATTATATTCTATAATGTAAGTGAATCTTTGCAAGCCTGCTAGCTTGTGGCTGATCTCATGGATATCTTTCCTGGAAGACTTCCAGTCTTGGTTTAAAGGCTGTGATTGATGATGAAGCTTTTTGGCAAGCTACTCCAACAATCAGTTACCCTTTCTGCTAATAAGGTGCATGAAATTTTTGACTTGGAATTTTCTAGCGTTACTTCCAAGCCATTGGAATACCAGCCAGAGGGAGCACGTTATATTAACATCTCTAACCACACACTCAACACCTGCAATTCCTTGCTCCATGGACAGTCTCTCCTCTTTTGGTTAGTTACCACTGTCATGGGATGGAATTTGAGTTTACTATATCTTAATTGACTTAGCGTTTGCTGAGGGGTCCAGCTGCGTGCGGATGGGGTCTCACTGGGCTCCTTGTTTGTATTAGTACGTGCAATTGGCAGTCAGGAGAAATACAGTCCTGGGCCAGGGGGACTCCTGAGCAACCAAGGTACTAATTGCATTTAAAGCTGGACAGAAGCACTCCAGACTCCAGTAGTTGTTTAAAGTCTCTGAAGATCTTTATTTATGAACTGCGTGCTACTGTAGCCAATAAGTAACCATAATTACAGTAAGTACAATATGCTTACAATGTTTCCCATTTGGTTTTCTTAAAAAAATAGCGTACAACAAAGTTACTGAGAAGAAAACTGCCCTGTTTGTGTGTAGTGAAGCTGGATTAAAATTTTCACAGCAGAGGGTTTCTGTGGATGGGGGATAGCTTTGCAGGTTTAGAGCAGATGGGATTTAGACCCCCCAGGCATTAGCTGAATGTGATGCCTGCGTTATCCAGCTGATTCCTTGGGCAAAGATACGAGTGTCTCCCATTCAGGGCACAACACTTAATCTGTCCTGCTGCAAATGTGAGTTGTTCCTGATTCAAACTCATAGAGCTGAGTGCTGAATTTAGCCCAGACAATCTAAAACCAGAAGCACAATCTTCAGTCTGCAGGGTCAGTAGTATCAGGTAGAAGATTATTTTATGTTAACTATGGATAAATCAAAACTGTAAAGCTCCTCTCATTTGGGAGTCTCAAAATATTTCACCCTTGTTGCATACTCCTTACAGCACCCCTGTCAGGTTGGCTTTTACTACTGACAAGTAAGATGGACCCTGTGAATTTAGATGACTTCCCTTAGCGAGCGATTACAGTGCTGAGAACAAAACCCAGGGCACTTATCTCATCCCTGTAAGTTAATCTCTAAAGCAAATGCTCAGAGCAATTAAATGTGGGGGATTCTTAATGAGACAGGAAATTGATTTCCAACTTAATGCAATAGTGTAAAGCCAGTAAACTCTGTTAAGATGTTGAAATCTAAGTTTTCTCCCCTGGCTCTGAACACCTTTCCTTTTAACCCCTGTGCTGCATTTGAGGAACCTTTAACTGGCTTTACGGTAGGCTTCTTCCACATCTTTTTCTCCCGTTGGTGGCTCTGGCTATGCTTTATATGTAGTTTTTTTATAGCCTGGATAAAGTTTAACTAGGTACAAATGCTGCATTTGCATGTACAAATCCTTTTCTGTGGGTCGCCTAGCCCCCTGACAAATAAAATGGCAGAACGGACTGCCTAAAACAAGGCAGTCTTTGTCTTAACGTGGCTTGTGTCAATGTACAAAAACTGAGCTGTCTTGTCTGGAGTGGGGTTTAGCCTATAACCGTCTGGGCCTGAACTCGGCCTTTCTCATCTACCAGTGTTGCAAGTGGAAAATCTTTTCTGTCCCACTCCCTCCCCGATGTGCCCTGTCCTTCACCTGAGGTGTTTCCCTGTGATTACCTGTAGTGTTTCATAATGTGCCACTATCTTTTCTGCTCTGCAGCTTTGGAGTATCAACAAATTCAAAAAAATACGTGGGGGAGAGACTGCCTGTTTACCACGTGTGTTTTTCAGAGTTTCTTTATGCTAATGCTCAGGAAACATTGATGTCAGCTGAGCTGTGGCTGGCTGAGTTAGGTAAGGACTAGGTTGCAGAGACAGCACAGGTACAAGGACAGGTTTGCCACCAAGGACTCGGGCAGTGACTGATCAGCCTTGCTGAAGCCTGTGCTGCCATGGGTATGCTGCTCTTGGTGCCCGAGCTGGGTAGTTTGAGTCACCTCTGATACCCTACGTGAGCTGCAGTCACGCCTTGTGAATACACAGATACTTTCAAACTGCAAAGAACTTGCAAATACACAATGACCTGCTTGTGCCCCTCTTTTCAGGAGGGGAAACTGAGGCAGCAAGTGGTGAAATAATTGCTCGGAGCTACAGATGGAGTCAGTGCCAGAGCTGGGATTAGAGCAAGTGGTTGTAAGGCCATGGTGGTTATCACTAGGTCATACCTCTTTGCTTCTGTGTTTAATCCTTAAAACATTGCAAAAGCTCAGCAGTGTTTTGATTTAAAATGCATACTGATTAAACTGTATGTAGTGATGATTTACCTTTTTAAAAAAAGAGGCGTAGCTTGAATTCAGACTGAAAATGTGTAACTTTCAGGGGAATCTACTTGTCACCTGAAGGCTTTAGAAAATACTGTCCCATCAGTTTTACAAATTAGAATATATTCAGCCCGTTTGCAATGCAGAGCAGTGCTAGCTGGAACATTTGAAGTCCAACTCAATGTAGTTTTTAACTTCTTATATAAAATGTGCGTGTGATGTAGTTTAACAAAGAAATATATGGAAAATGTATTAACCTTCCCAGGGAAATGTTGCAGGTGGCTGCTATTTAAAACCCAGTGTAATTGCAGCATTTAGATACTGTTTTAACCATGCAATAAAGCGTCTTGCTTTCCAACACTGCAAAGTTCAGTAAAACAGAGAGAGCCACTAGTGTTACCAGACTCATTTGGAAGCATCTGTTGAGACCAAGTTTCTGTAAGAGACATTGCATAGCCTGCGTGGTCAGACCTAGACTGATGCTGAACCTCAGCCCTTGAATTTCACAGGAGTACCTTGCTTCGCTTTGCTCACTCGGAGAGTTCATCCAACATGGGGTCCATCAAAGCATGTTCTTCTGCCCTGGAGATGTCTAATGTGCACCTCTTGAAGGGAACCAGCTGTGTCTGTGGGCATGCAGGCATAGCAGCCCCTGGGGAGAGCCGGCGTTTCGGCTGCCCTGGATGGGACTGGTGATGCACGATGGGGCGACTGCAGCTGGCCTCACGCAGAGTCTGTGCCTGAAACCGGTATGAACCTCATGACTGCAGCTAGGCTGTGCACCGGCGCAGCGCTCTCCTGCTCAGCAGTTCCTCCTGAGGAGAGCAGCAGACTTCTTCAGTGCGAGGGATTTCTATTCTGGTCCCCCCCTGCAGAGTGCTGGCCGCTCCGCAGGGTTGGACCTGGGGTGCCTCCAGCGTCTGCACCTCCGTTCAGGGAAGACTCTGGGCACATCATTTAACCTTGCTGCTTTTGTTTGGTCCTCTCCTGAATCGGGCCCATGCTTCTGCAGGGCTGCAGTGGGCATCATCCAGCAGTGCTCTGAAGCTCCATAGGTCCAGTTAGTTTATGCCTCCTAAATACTGTCATTATGGCTACCACTAGTTCTGCGTATCGAACTGTTACCCAAGCCCTAATTTGCTTTGCTTTTGAGCTAACACTGAATTCCTAATTTTCCTTTCACCCCATCTTTTGTGGGAGAAAGGTTGAAGGCCCAGCAAGATGGAGGTGATAACAAAAATGCTGAATTAACAACATAAAATATTTTGCCAAACAAAGCTTCCAAACATCAATAAAAATATTGAAAAACCTTCAAGAACATAAATCATACAAAAATATAATTTATATTTAACTGTTGTCCTTCTGAAAGAAGTGTTTCAACCTGCTAGAGGGACTGAGGGGGTAATTCATGGAGAGCTACAGAGAGACACGGAGGAAGCTCAGGGCAGGCTCCGGGGGTGATGGTTCCCTGCCTTTGCTGCCTGCCTCGGTCTACCATGTATCAGTGGGAACTGTTGCCATCTCTTTTCCATTTTATTCCAGGTGTTGTTTGTAATGGAAACAGTGAGGTACCCTTTCTTTTTTCTGCAGCTGTGCTCTAAATGTTTAGACTCTTTCATTAAGTTTATTTTTCTTTGCCTGTTTCTTAAAACATTTCTCTTGTTTGCTAAACACAGAGGAGCCCTACTTCCTCAGCCCGGAGCCTTGTTGTTTGCATCGCACGGTGTGAACCTACTGCTGCATTTACCTTCTTGCTTCCAGGGTAGACCAGTTGCTAAAAAAATTATGATGGGATACTATGGATATATACAATAGGCATAAGTCCAGGAGGGCAGGGATTTATGCGTGTAATCTCTCAAATGCTCACTAAGGCCTAGGACATGGTAGTTTTAAAATGATGAGTAAGGGCAAGGAATTGGCATCTAGTGTAGAAACTGCATGTCAGTGCCTTGCCATTGCACAGTCCTGCGAGTGTAGCCCTTTGTCAGGTAACTGTGGAGCTGAGATTGCTCAGGCCAGCAGTACTGTCTGCTGGGAAGGAGGAAGGTAAGGCAGGTAAAGGGCCGGAGGCGCTAACCAGCGAGCAACGTAAATCAGCTTCTCGTTAACTTTGGTCAATTGCTTTACCGGGAGACAGAGAGATTTTAATATGCAACATCTATTCCCAACCAATTTAGTTAATGGTGCACCTCAACATCTCTGTACTTCTTTGGGGTATCAGCCCTCTCATTTACATTAGCTGTATGAGCCTTGGACCCGAAAACCAGACTGACTTATTGGTTGGATTTCAATCTTGCAGTCCCAAGTTGAGACTGGTATTTTGGCTGGACAGAACCGTTTGTGTAAGGTGATGAATCTGACTGAGTCCAAATTTTCCTTGTTGCCCCAGTGGTGGCTTCCTTAAGTCTCCAGTTCTTGGTTAAATTATGTAATATTCCTTTTTCTTCCTCCTTTAAGACCCTCTCTCTGTTGAAATTGGGTATGTTGACATCTCCGTTATTAAGCAGAACTGCCTCTCCGAATTAGCAGATGCTAGAAATGTATCTCCTTTTCGCTTACTCCTTGCCCTCCCCAAACAAAAAGGAAAGAAGCAAACAA
Organism: Fulmarus glacialis; assembly: GCF_000690835.1. Taxonomy (NCBI): domain Eukaryota; kingdom Metazoa; phylum Chordata; class Aves; order Procellariiformes; family Procellariidae; genus Fulmarus; species Fulmarus glacialis. Next base: position 27,939 of record NW_009232958.1, read on the forward strand.
TGTAACAAAAACACCCCAAAAGCATGTGGGATATGGATAACATTGAACGTTGCACCTCACAGCATTAACAGTTGATACAAACAATAGGCTGGGGTTGCAAGTTAACACCAGTGTCGTAAAAAAGCTTTTCACAATCTAAACTCTGTGTTCACCCATCTTCAGAATGGGGCAGAGATCAATCTCTCTTGTGGCTTTATCTCCTTGGGCTGGTTGCTGCAGAATTTGGCTCATATTATGGGGAGAAAAAAAAATCCTGTCCCATAATTTGTTAGAGATGGCTGTGACTGGAATTGGTATGGAACATGCTGATCACTGTGAAATCCTCAGTCCCCGTCCTCCCCTTACCCCCCAAAATTCACTGTACGTATTTAAAAAAAAAAAAGTCGTCAAGTTTAGCAGTCTGGTTATTTTAGTACATGGCTTCATAAGGCAGAAAACCTACTGGATACAGTGCGTGGGGCAGTTGGCTGTCAGAATTCATGTAGAATTCTTCTTCGTTTTACTTGTCTCTTTACAAAATTTTTAATTGGTTAAAGACCCATGTCTTGTATGAAAGCTTATATTCTTCTGAAACAAAAAAAAAAGCTGCTTCTTCCTCCCTTAAAACAATGTTGTCAAATCCTTTCTCTGTAATGCTGCTGTGGTACAAACTTGAAGTTGCAGCAGCCAAGTATTAAGTAGTTCCCCACTGGCTTGGGAGGAAGCGTGTCCGGGAGTCCTCTGCGCTGCTGGCCATCGTCAGAGCTCCAGGTAGCTGATCAGGGCCACCATTACTAGAGAGTTAGTTGTAACAATGACAGCATGTGGCACTGGCCTCGTCACAGAGTCTTCCACCATCATACTTGTTCCTGAAAGAGAGGGAGCAGGGAAGGAGCAACAGTCTTGATGCACAGACATAACCTGATGTCTTGTGGAAGGAGTCGGGAGGGTTGGTAAAATGTTAATTCTGGGGTGCTGCGTGCTCATATTGCATTTATCTCTGAGGAACCTCACAGGATTTGAAACAAGAATTTGGAGGTGGGCCCTGAGTACTTACACCCTGAATCAAGGGAACCTGCTGGAGTTGGTGTTGGGGCCCCACAAACAGAGCCAGGATTTCACTTTTAGTGAATGTAAGTTGGGCTTGTGTGGGGCCTCAAGAGCTTTAGCTGCAAATAAAATAAAGCTGGATTCAGGCTAGACTGAAAGGTTGCTCAGAGTCTGGGGAGAGGTTAGCTGATGGAGGGCTGGAGAGGAATACGTCAGAAGATCCTTCGAGTGAATGGCCCAAGGGAGCCAAAGACCAATTCCAGAGACTCAACCTAAAACACTGGGGCAGGATGTTCCTCCCCATTCCTGGACGGGAGAGTGGGATTTTAAAACATAATACCATTTATTGCTATTATGCCATGCTATGGCCGGATAGGCGAGGAGGTATGACTAAGTCATTTACTTATCAAAGAACAGTGGTAGCAAATGACAGGCAAGTAGTCCTGCAGATTAACTCCTCTCTCTGAGCTCGTTTTACAGTGGTCTGTGAAGCACCCTGTAAACGAGCATTTGTGCATGCAGTCAGAGGAGCATACGTACCACTATTTCGGAGGATGTGAACTTCTGCTGGGATTCCATCTCCCCCAGGGCCTGTCACCCTGATCTGTACAAGGGCGTGAGTGAAGTCTTCGGGGACGGGGATGTCAATCCGGCTCTTGCTGGCCAGGTATAGTGTGGGAGCAGAGTGGGAATCCTGCCTGTAAAGCATCTGTTGGAAGAGGCGAGTCTGAGTTCATGTTCACTATGATTTCCTTAAGGTCACTTACAAGAGAAGGCCAGCTACGTGCTGCCTGTACCTTGTACCCCGTAACTGCAGACTCATCTGCCTTCGCCACCACTGGGTCCCACTTGATGCTGACTGTAGACCCGGAAAAAGTCCAGGAGATGTTGCCAGGTGGCCTCTTTGGTGCTAAGAGATACAAAACAAGACAGAGATTCAGTATGTCAGGGACCGATGAGAAGGTTGTGCTGGTTACAACCGTCTCCTGAGACTCTACGACTAGTCAACAGGGTTGATGGCACCACTATGGTTGGTTTTAAGGGAAGTATCCCAGCAAACATTACTCTGAGCACAGATCTTCTCAGATAAGTGATACATAGACCACAAGACTGATCTGAGAAAATTCAGGGAACTGTTTTATGGGCTACTTAAAATGGCGTTAGAGCATCAAGATAAAAAAGCTAATCGGTTAGCTGATCACTGGGGATCCTCTGGAAGAAGCCGCAGCCCCAGGGAGTACAATGTGCAAAACGGAGGTGGTCAGGGCTCACTCACGTGGCTTTGTTGTCGTGACGTTGGTAGAGGGACTTGGGGGGCCGGTTCCAGCTCGGTTGTAAGCTCTGACTGACACGTGGTATTTCGTGTTGGGGTTTAGGCCTGTTACATGAGCCGATGTGACCAGCCCCGCTGTTCTCACTCTGTCAGCTGCCTCCTCTTTATCACCATCCTTCCAGTACCGGATCTGAATAGAAAAGGGTATGATGGGTTTAGTAAGGATAGAGGCATCTGCAAATACCAGACTCAGTCCATCCACAGGTATGGTGGATACCCTTTGGTATTTGTTTCTATGCATTTTGCTTAGTATGTGCCCAGGAATAAGGTTACAGCTTCTGCGGAAAGGCAAGCAGAAAAAAGACGATGTTTCTCTCTTACTAATCTCTCTTGTGAGCAGTAGTACTGGCCCCGTTAGAGCCTCGTGCTGTCCATTAATTATCCTCCATCTTAGCAAACAAAATGCTCTTTCCTTTCATCTCACTTAGCCTGGGGGAATTTTCTTTGCTGGGCTCTGCGATCTCAGTTTCAGTGTCTCATTGCCATTGCAGGCTCATACCTCATAGCCCAGAAGCACTCCAGTCATGTCTCCCTGCTCAACGGGCTCCCAGGACACATCCATTTCTGAGGACAGAACAGCCTTGGCCATAACTCTGAAAGGAGCCACTTTCGGTTCTGAAAAAGACAACAAAAGGGAATAAAATCCTTTTCCTCGCTCTGGGCAGCATAATCACCATACTGAAATGAAGGGCTTTCCTGTACCACCATTACCGTGCAGCCAGGCAGCTGGTATTATGTGTATGGAGCAAAGCAAGGGGAAGGGATTTAGGGACTTAGTAGGACAAGCAGGGCCACAGCTGTGTGCTGTGAGGATCTGCGTCTGCTCTGAAGCTCTGGGTGTACAGTCACGGCTGGGCTTAGGGAAACATCTATCTGTGTATTTGAAGTAGAAGATAAATGTTATGCTGAAATCATTGTCAGCTGCTCTTTGAGTAAAAGAAATAGCTTTGAGTAACAGAGATAGCTCTCCTATCGTGGAGCTCCCAGACAGACACAGCTCTGCAGGGAGCTGGTTGAGGTACATATTGGGTGGTTGGACAAAGCACGGTAAATTCAGAGTTGCCGCAGTTCCCCTTTACCTTCTTCTGCAGAGTACACGATGGCAGTGAGGCTCTCCGGTCCCTCTCCTTTCCTGTTGTATGCTTTGATCTTCACTTCGAAGGGGGTGTAGGGACCGATGCTCTCGTTGCGGTAGACGTAGTGCAGCGATTCTGCGTGCGGCACCCTTGCTGTCAACCACCCCTGGGTGCCTTTCTTGCGAAATGACAAGATGTAGCCAAAGCCATCTCCATTCTGATAGTCCCGCAGTGTTGGCTGTGAGGGGGACAGAAAGAGAGAGGAGCCTTGGTCAGTTCAAACGAGCAAGACTTTGGACTAAGCACAGTTTTTCGCTCAACCACATATCAAAATTGTAATCGCAGCACTCATTCCCAAAAGAAATGGCATGTTCTCCTCCCCTTGGCCCTCTCCCAGCATCGACGGCTGGTGCCATGCTGCTGACTTACCGTCCAGTTGATGATCAGCTCGTTGGGAGCCCCTCCGCCTCCGCTGAGCCCAGATGGTGCCACAGTGGGTGCTGTCGGGTCCCCAAACAAAAGCAGACAGCACAGGTTGGGTTAAGGAAACAATAGTGATGAAGATGAACACAGACACCGCGCGGTCTGTGAGTAGCCAGGCTTTGACAGCTCATAGGAAAGTGCTTGTCTCTATATTTTCAGCTGTGAGTATTTCAAATGTTTGTGAAAATCAGGTCTAGAATACTGGCTAGCACCTGACAAGCTTATTTGGAGGCAGCATGTCTCTGACGGGACAAGAATCAAGCTCAAAAGCGGGGATATGGAGGAGAGCTTTTATTAGAAAGGAGTTAATGTGCATTTGGTATGTTGAGAGCAGTTCTCCTGCTGTTCTTACATCCCTTCTTGCATGTTCAAGCAGCAGAAGATAGAATGAACATTCACAGCCATTTGCTGGGAAATTTACCTTGTCTTTGCAGAGTTGTGCTCTGTGATATATTAGGGCACTTTCCCCTTTCTAAGCATTACTGCCCAGAAGGTACAGGATTTGAAGCTAGGATTTATAATGGTTTAATATATTGTATCTAATGCTGGTGAAGTTAGCTGCCAGCTCTAGTACTGCTTTGTCTTCGACGTGTAAATAAGGCAGAAAGGCAGAAAATTTTGTGATGGCATTACCTCTGGGAGCACTGAAGGAGATGACCAATTGTTTGGGACCAAGGCATGCTGCAAGCCAGCCTTCCCCCTCCAGCGTGTAGGG